>NC_134355.1:617971966-618186966 GCF_048569485.1 Anomaloglossus baeobatrachus
AATCCCTTTCGACAAATTTTACTGTGGACTAACAAATTCAACACGTCCCCGAGTGCTCGGCACAATTTCTGTATTGTCCATAGTCACAGTGACAGCACTAGTTATTTTCTAGCGAGGAAAGTAAACTTCTTGTAACACAGGAAATTACTAACAAAATGTTTCCTTTTCATAATTGCCGATACTTCCTCCAGATTAGTTTATAGGGGACAAGAAAAAAAACAAACTAAACTGCAGCGAAGAGCGAAATATATAATAAAGCCCCGTAGCCCAACAAAGATCTGTGAGGACTTGTGCACACCGGTGCCACAGCTCAGCGCAGAGCCAAACCGGACTCATCTCCTACGCCAATGTGGAACTATTACCAAAAGCAATTGTTTTTGATGTTTATGGCTGTGAGGTCTTCTTTCCAGATTGTTTTCTGTGTTGGGAAACCCTCCAACCACAAGAGGTGTGTGTGTGTGTATTGGTACCATCCTAAAATTCACTCCTGGCCTTTTTTATCAATCAAAGAATAATGTGAGGTTGTCACATTAATAGTTATTAATATTCTCTATTAAATCCTTTTTTATTTTTTATTTTAAAGTGCAGCAATCACCAGGATTTTTGTGTATAACCTAAAGTCAGCGCTATACTGGCACTATCAGGCTGATTCTATACATACCTGTAGTGGTCAGCTCGGATGTTTAAGTTTTGAAATCCAAGAAAGTAAAGTTTATAAAATCGGCAGTTTCTTGACTGACAGCAGCTGAGGATCAGATAATATCTGGGAAGGATTCATAGTTATCCCCTCCCCCTGTTAGAATTAGCATAAGTGTTATACAGTCGATTCACTTTAACTTGCAGGACCTGTGTGAGGTCATTCCCATGTGACCAGAAGGTGCGGGGCCTCAGCCAACAGAAAAAAGTTGATAGCTTTGTTGGTTGAGGCGTTGCCCCTTCTGGTCACATGGGTATGACCTCATCACAGGTCCTGCAAGTCAAAGTTAATTGATTGATAATATTTATGCTAATTCTAACAGGGGGAGGGGATAACTATGAATACCCCCCAGATATTATCTGATCCTCAGCTGCTGTCACTCAAGAAGCTGGTGATTTTATAAACTTTACTTTCTTGGATTTCAAAACCTATACATCCGAGCTGACCACTACAGGTATGTATAGAATCAGCCTGATAAAGCCAGTGCTATACTGGCACTAAGTTATATGTGAAAATCCTGATGATTGGTGCACTTTAAAGATGTTCCTGAGTCTGGATATTGCTGCTAAATGCTTGGTTTTATTGAACTAAAATTACATGAATCAATCATAGAAAAAAATGTTTTTTTTTTTTATATATATATAAAGAAAAAAAAAGTCAAACATCCACAATGCAGCCATTCCAAAATGCTGCAAACACTGATTGTGGGCACATATCCTAAGGGTTTTTTATTTTACACGGGGAAACTACAGCATTGAAGAAAGTATTGTCCAAGTAGTGGACAGCAATTTTAACACCTGCCTGAATGCTTCAGACCAGCAAAGCAACAAAACTTTGGCTTTTATAGAGATCGCATGCTGAAGAACAATTAATCACAGGCATCTGATTGGTAGCAGCCGGCTGCTACTTTCCAATTCCTATAGTAGCAGTAAGGGTGTACTTAATTTTTCACACACATTGCTTCAGGCTTTAGGTCTAATTTTTCTTAAATAATGACACGGTGCAATCTGTCATGTGCTGGTGTTCATCTGAATTTGTATCTTCTTGATTTTAGGACCTTGTAAGGACCTCATTTTTTTAATGTCCTAATTTGTAAAAAATAAAATTGAAAGATTGTGTACTTAGTTGTTTTTTTTTTATTTTAATGAATGTAGAACAAAAACTACGAACAAAATGAAAGTCACAAAATGATGTCCAGGTCACGTAGATGAAAGCCGTACGACACATGACATGCCTGATCATAGCTCCACTTGTGACTGCCGGCCATAAACTCTTTACCCTATGAGCTGATGATCTAACCACGGATGGTACATTTTTCTAAGAATATCCAGAAACAATAAACTATTCAGAATGAGACAATAACCGTGTTACAATTTCCCCAATGGTGTTACAACATCATTCTGTGGAAAGCGGCAGAACAATGTAGACAAATGCAGAAATACAGTGGTACAAGTTTGCATAATGAAGGCAATTTGAGCAAGGTCCTGACCAGAAGCTGCGAAACCCAATACAACTAAGCATGAAAATAGAATTCGGTAGAAGAGGGGAAAAAAAGCCAAATGCTGTTTCTAAAAAGTCCAACAAGAGCGAGTTCTGTTATCCGAGACCCTAGATCATTTTTGGTGTTGAGTGCAGATTTCAGGTTACTTGGAATCTCTGACATAAAACTTGTGATAAAGCCCTGAGTATCTCAGTTTTTGCGTTTCAGCATCCAATCGGAAAAATTACACTCCGGCAGTGGTTACAACCGTTAAATGCCGCATTGGGTTCCTGACTATACACATGGCAAGGGCAACATGTTAAGGAAGCAAGGATCTCAGAGATTTTGATAAGAGCCACATTGTGATGGCTGCAGGAGTTTCCCAAATGTCAGCTCTTGTTGGTTTTCACCTGGTTTGCAATTTGGCTATGTTCACATAAGTTGTTTTTGCTGGTTTTTTCGGCAGCAAAACCTTATTTTGTGGCAGGAAGTCTCCTGGTGGTTTTCTGCGTTTTTGGTATGGTTTTTGGCTAGGCTTTTAGTGCGGTTTTTAAGGTGTATTTTACTGCGGGTTTTTGCACCTCCTCCAGTAGTGATAGTCGGACCAAGTCCAGACCCACGGGTCTTCAAAAGTACTCGAATGCCGGGGATTAGTCTGGATCTGGTACTCGGGTAATAAATTAAAAAAAAAAAAAGGTAAAAAAAAGTGAAGTAAGGGAGCTATACCAGTCTTTGATGCGGCTGTACCTGCTCCCGCTCCTTCAACTTCCAGAGCTGCTCTTTAGCCTCATGCATATTCACCGCTTTCCCCATCCACCAGCATTTGTGATTGGTTGCAGTCAGACACGCCCCCGTGTGAGTGGCAGGGTGTCTGATGGCTTCTAAGCACAGGCGCTATGTGCGTCTAATCGTGGTATAAAAAAATAGATAAAATAAATTGCCGTAGGGTCCCCCCATATTAGGATACCCAGCACAAATAAAGCATACGGCTACAGGCTGCAGCCCCCAGCTGTGTGCTTATCTTGGCTGTGTATCAAAATAAGAGGAACCGCATGCAATCTGATTTGTGAATCCACTCATCACTAGAGTAAAAAAAACAAGACAAAAACGCTGAAAGATTGACATGTTTATTCAATGGAGCAAAAACCAAGGAAGTTGACAAAACAGTCAGCAAAACACTGCAGGTGTTTTGCATGTGTGTGTGCGCATGAGATTTCTGTAATCTCATAGGCTTTGCTGGGACTATGCACGGATTTGCACAAAACCATGGCAAAAACCATGCTAAAAAAAACACTGCAAACACGTTCTGTGTGAACATAGCCTTAAGGCCCCGTCAAACACAATGAGATCGTTGCTGAGTCACCGTTTGTGACGCAGCAACGATCTCGCCAGCGATCTCATTATGTGTGACACCTAGCAGCGATCAGGCCCCTGCTGTGAGATTGCTAGTCGTTGCCGAATGATCCCGACCATTTTCTTCAAAGGCAATGTCCTGCTGGGTAGGACACATCGCTGTGTTTTACGCTGTGTGACAGGGTCCCAATGACTGCAGTGATCGTTATACAGGTTGCTACTGCGACCTGTATTGTTACTGCATCGTTGGTAAGGTCTGACTGTGTGACATCTCACCAGCGACCTCCCAGCGATCCTTATCAGGTCGTATCGTTGTCGGGATCGCTGGTAAATCGTTGTGTGAGACTGGGCCTTTAGAATGCTGGGAATGAAAACTAGCAGCCTTGTTTGATCACACAGGGGAGCTATTGTAGAACAAAAGTTCTCGGTGCTCAGGGCAGTGTTTAGTTGGTAAGACGTGGGTCTGGGGATAAATGTGAATGTCACTTTGACACATTGCACCGACCTAAACATTGCACAGACTATGTGCCAATTTCATGGCAACAGTTTCCTTAATACCAGTGGCTTCTTGCTGGAGAATAATGCCCACCATTACACAGCAAAAATTGTGAAAGGGTGACGAAAGAGCAGGACAGAAACTTCAAGGTGATGACTTGGCCTCCATATTTCCTAGAGCTTAATCCCATTGAGCAGAAGACAATCCATGCAGGCCGCACCGATCAACTGACAGAAAAAAGACCTATCACTTGTTCAAAAGTGATCAGTTTTTTATTCTCATCTTATTCCTGCTGTTGCTAAAGATTCCACTTTCTTCTTCTTCAAAATTTGCCAACTGATTACAGAGGGACGGGACTTTTTACATAGCACAAACACATTTTTAAGGTCTTTACAAAGGCACGTGGCTCAAAGAGTCATTATATGGCACAACCTTAAGGCACGCCCCAGAGGATCCTTACATGGCACAGCTTAAAGAGACGCACCCGAGGACCCTTACATAGCACAGCTTAAAGACATCCCACAGGATCCTTACATGGCACAGCTTAAAGGCACGCCCCAGAGGATACTTACATGGCACAGCTTAAAGGCATGCCCCCCGAGGACCCTTACATGGCACCGCTTAAAGGCACACCCCCGAGGATCCTTACATGGCACCGCTTAAAGGCACGCCCCCGAGGATCCTTACATGGCACAGCTTAAAGACACAAACCATAGGACCCTTACATGGCACAGCTTAAAGGCATGCCCCCCAAGGACCCTTACATGGCACCGCTTAAAGGCACACCCACGAGGATCCTTACATGGCACCGCTTAAAGACACAAACCATAGGACCCTTACATGGCACAGCCTAAAGGCACGCCCGCCCCCCCCCCAAGGACCCTTACATGGCACAGCTTAAAGGCATGCCCCCGGGGACCCTTACATGGCACAGCTTAAAGGCACGCCCCCCCGAGGATCCTTACATGGCACAGCTTAAAGACACAAACCATAGGACCCTTACATGGCACAGCTTAAAGGCATGCCCCCCGAGGACCCTTACATGGCACAGCTTAAAGGCACGCCCCCGAGGATCCTTACATGGCACAGCTTAAAGGCATGCCCCCGAGGATCCTTACATGGCACAGCTTAAAGGCACGCCCCCCCGAGGATCCTTACATGGCACAGGTTAAAGACACAAACCATAGGACCCTTACATGGCACAGCTTAAAGGCATGCCCCCCGAGGACCCTTACATGGCACAGCTTAAAGGCACGCCCCCGAGGATCCTTACATGGCACAGCTTAAAGGCATGCCCCCGAGGATCCTTACATGGCACAGCTTAAAGGCGCACTACCCCCCCCCCGAGGATCCTTACATGGCACAGCTTAAAGGCACGCCGCCGAGGACCCTTACATGGCACAGCTTAAAGGCACGCCCCCCGAGGACCCTTACATGGCACAGCTTAAAGGCACGCCCCCGAGGACCCTTACATGGCACAGCTTAAAGGCATGCCCCCGAGGACCCTTACATGGCACAGCTTAAAGGCACATCCCACAGGACCCTTACATGGCACAGCTTACTCATCCCACAGGATCCTTACATGGCACAGCTTAAAGACACGCCCCAGAGGATCCTGTGAGCCATGCCCCCTTGGATAAACCATATGGCAGATTTATAATAAAATAAAATAAAAAAAACAGAATACTCGGCGGCAGCGACAAAATAAGAGCTATAACCACGGGGGAACACTATTCTCCTTAAGGAGACTTTGCAAGCCAGTCTGGCTGCCAGGTAAGGGGACTTATAGCTGCCACGCCCCTCTAAGAAATATTCAAATTGGAGAGACAATTTGAGCTATAACCAGACACTTTGAACCTGGTGACAGATCCTAAAGTATCTGCTACTGAAAAGCACAGTGTGACAGGTCACAATATGAGGCCATACGTCGTCCAAGCCTCAACAGGTTGGAGCTTAAAAGAACCATCACAATATTTAACAGGTGGTTTTAAGGTAAGGCTGCATTGGTATAAAGAAGAGTGTGCTTTTTGACTAAATTAACCAAAGTGAGCCCCTTTCCACAAGAGCCTTTTTTCTGGGTTTTTTTGGGTTTCTTTTCTCCCATTTTCCTCCAAACGCCATGCTTTTTCAATTTTGTGTTAACGTTGCCAGAGAAGAGCTTGTTTCTTCCGGGATGAGTTTTAGTTTTGAATTATGCCATTCATCTTGCCAAATAATATACCGAAAATGGAGAAAAAAAATCTGATGATGTGTTGAAATGGTGAGAAAAAAAAAAGGTATTCCACCATTGGTGTTTGGGTTTTTTTAAGTGTTCAATGTGCAGTTAATATGACCTGGCAACATAATACTACAGAATGATTTTAGTAAGTTTATATCAAATTTTAAAGTTTCCTTTACATTTTAATGGTTCAAAAAAATAAAAAAAACTTTGCAAAAAAACCCAAAAACATGGTTTGTGTCATCATTTTTTTTTGTCACACCTAAAACCTTGTACCACTAATGAGTCACATAACCCCTGGGAGGGAAAATGGCTAATTGGGCACAATTTGGCCATGTTCACTTAGCGGTGTACTCACTTTTGTTGCTGGTGGTCTGAGAAGAAAAAAAGTTGTATATGTAAAGAGCGCCATACACTATCATAGGTACGATTTCTATCCATAAAAATCATATAGTGATATGTATATATATATATATATATATATATATATATATATATATATCATTTTCACAGCAGAAAGTCAACATTATTTTGTTAAGGAGTTTTGAGATTTGGAGGAGGATTTCAAAAGTTTCCTGGAAAAACTGTACACATACCTGTAGAGTTTTTTTTTTTTTTTTAAAGAGTTTCTCCTCAAAAGCTATTTCAACACTTTTAGAAAACTCTTATTTCTTTGCTGTTATTAGGCGGTTGTCCACTAATAAGAGGTTGTCCACTACTTTTACATTGATGGTCTATGCTTAAGATAGATCATCAATGTCTGATTGGCCAGGGCCCGACCCCTCGCACCACCGCCGACCAGCTACTTTCGGCCCCAGTTGCTCTCGAACCCGGCGGCGACAGAAGCCATCCAACCACTATCAGAAGTTCGATTAGTTGCGGAACTGAGCATTTCCTGCTGCCACTGCTGGGATGCTGGGACTGACAACAGCTGATCGGCGGGGGTGCAGGGTGTCTGACCCCGGCCAATCAGACATTGATGACCTATCCTAAGGATAGGCCATCAATATACAAGTCTGAACATAAAAAAAAAAAAAAAAGTCCAGCTCACCACTTTGTGTGTCCAGGGGATATGTCACGTTCGTCCGCTCCAGGACTCCCAGGCATGGGAAGGAAGAACTCAGAATAGCAAAAAAAAAGAATCCAGTGGACCATAGGCAGAAAAGTATATAAAAAAACTTTTGTTTCCCAAAGTTTAAAATCTTCACGGTACAGGCTCACACATAGAACAAGATAATATCTCCATCCAACGTGTTTCAACAATTGAATAGTCGTTACATCTTAATCATGGATAGAGAATATTCTGACAAAGACTCTTAAAAAGGTCTAGACATATTCCATCATGCAACAGTGCTACCACTCACTCAATAAAATTATTGCGTGGTAACACTGTTACATGATGGGATATGTCTAGACCTTTTTAAGAGTGTGTCAGAATATTCTGCACCCATGATTAAGAACTCCTTAAAAGCAAATAAAGTTGACTTTCTACTCTGAAAATGACTCCATATAATTTTCATGGATAGAAATCGTACCTATGATAGTGTATGGGGCTCTTCACATATCCAAGTTTTTTTCTTATCAGACCCCCGGCAACAAAAGTGAGTACACCTCTAAGTGAAAATCGCCAAATTGTGCCCAATTAGCCATTTTCCTCTATATCCATGATTAAGATGTAGCGACTATTCATTTGTCGAAACGCGTTGGATGGAGATATTATCTTGTTCTATGTGCGAGCCTGTACTGCGAAGATTTTAAACTTTGCTAAATGAAGAAGTTTTTCTTATATACTTTTCTGCCTATGGTCCGCTGGATTCTTTTTTTTTTTGCTATTTGGAATAAATGTAAAAGTAGTGGACAACCCCTTTAAGTTTTGTTTTATTTTACCTGAAAAAGTTTTGAAGAACATTTGGTAGAAAACAAAAAAAGAACATTCATGTCACATTGGTGAAGCGGATCCTGAAGGAAACTTCTCAAAACAAAAGATTAAATCACAATGTTGCAAAGAACGTTTCAAGAAAAGAAATCCTTCTCCAAAAAACTCACTCCAGCAAAAAAAAGAGCTTTTATTAAAAGGGATTTCTGACTAAGAACTAAACAAAATCGTGACTTTTGAGAGCATCAAAAAAACCTCTGTGTTAACTCAACCTTAGTGTTACGGTGCATAAACCTTAGAGACTACGGAAGGTGGAGCAGCAGAGACGAGACTGCTGCTAAACAAGCGTGACGGCGGCAATCACTCATTCCGTATTAGAGACCCAGCGTATAGGGTTAAGCTGCTGATTCAGCACGCGCCATACATTAGTATGCAGGCAGACATTTGTCCATTGCAAATTAGCATGGGGTGAACAATTTGCTGTATAACTATTTTATGTCGAATGCCATCCAGTTTAAATATGCAGATGATATCTCTACCCACAAGCCATGTTTTATTTAACAGGCCCTCTCCACCTTCTGAAATATAAAAGAGAACAAGCAGAAGCGACATTTCACCGGTTATTTATTTATTATATTATTTGCCAGTTTTTAAAAAGCCTCGGAGGAAGAAGGTGAGAAGAGAAAGAAGAAAATTCTTTACAAATCTGAAAAGCAATTTCTGAAAACTGTGGCCGTGAAAAGAACATTCGTCAGAGTGATGGAGCCCGTATGCACCGGGCTCTGCCGGATGGGAGAAAGCCACTCCGACCGGATTCATTTACTATAGGGGCAGAGGAAGGAAAAAGAAGATAAGAGAGAACTTCATAAGAAAACACCTTCCCCTCTTCTTTTTATAAGTCCATTTCTAGAACGCAAAATGGACAAATATAAAGACTGTGCTACACAGAGGAGAAGGGTTCAGAGGGTAAAATCCCTGAGATTGGTCATGTCTAGCCCCTCACTAGATGTAATTGGTCGTGTTTAGGCCCTCACTAACTGTCATTGGTTGTGTTTAGCCCTTCACTTGCTGTAATTGGTCGTGTTTAGGCCCTCACTAGATGTAATTGGTTGTTTTTAGACCCTCACTAGCTGTGATTGGTCGTGTTAAACCCATCACTAGATGTAACTGGTCGTGTTAAGCCCCTCACTAGCTGTGATTGGTTGTGTTTAGCCCCTCAATAGCTGTCATTTGTCATGTGAAGCCCTTCACTGTGATTGATTGTGGTAAGTCCTTCACTTGCTGTAATTGGTTGTGTTAAGCCCTCACTAGATGTAATTGGTTGGGTTTAGCCCCTCAATAGCTGTCATTGGTCATGTGAAGCCTCTCACTAGCTGTGATTGGTCGTGTTAAACCCCTCACTAGAAGCAATTGGTCATGTTAAGCCCCTCACTAACTGTGACTGGTAGTGTTGCGCCCTTCACTAGATGTAACTGGTCGTGTTAAGCCCCTCACTTGATGTAATTGGTCAGGTTTAGCCCCTCACTGGCTGTGTTTAGTCCTGCACTAGATGTGACCGTTGTGTTTAGCCCCTCATTAGCTGAGATTAGTCATGTTGAGCCCCTCACTAAATGTTGTCATCTGCTTTTAGCCCCTCACTGGCTGTGATTGGTCATGTTTAGACCTGCACTAGCTATGTTGAGCCCTCACTAGCTGTGATTGGTCACGTTTAGTTGCTCACTAGCTGAGATTGGTCAGGTTTAGCCCCTCGCTGGATGGTATTGGTTGCTTTTAGCCCCTCACTGAGATTGGCTGAACAGTTAGTTTCTAGATTTAGATATCATTTGAGAACCGGGAAACACTTGAATAAAGTTGGCAAGGGAATGGCGAGTATAACTTTTTATTTGTACACCATTCTTTAAAAATATTTGAATAATATCGGGCGGACAATGTCTCTTTCTTTCGGATCTTTAATTCTGTAGTCGGTATCACTCATTCACTGCACAGTCTCCCATCAGTGACCGATATACCAAGTCTGGAAATTTCATCAGTATGACAGAAAATGGTTAAAAGTGAACATTTTCCCTTTAAAGTGGATTTAGGTGAAAAAGAAATTATATTTTTAGGTGACCATTAAAATCAATGTGAATATTCAGCAAAATGAAGGGGCCCCTTTATCACGCCCCTATTACAGGTGAAGCTCCTAGAGGTCACACTTTTAGGACCATTATTGTTTTTCACTTTAAGGGCTTCTACAGTTTGGGCGTCTATGTACTCATATTATAGACAATTGTGAGAGTGATTGGATGACCGGTTTAGGAAGGTGACGCCATACTCTGTAGTCTTTCTGCGACAACATCGCCTTTAATTCACGTTCTGTGCAGATGCAAGAATTCCTCTATAAAACTATCCGGCTGATAAATACTTCTCTTCTGGACGTCTTTATAAAAGGACGGTCCCAATAACACAATCCGAGCCTTCGTCTTCCATCTCCGAGTCCAGGATGAACGTGCTCCTTTACAGAAGCGTTGTGCGCTATTTCTGTCGTTTGATCATTGTAACCATAATCCCAACCATGGAAAGGGCCCGGTGAGGGCTGTAAGCCGCTCGGGCACAGAGTCAGCAGCAGTATAGCTTCAAATGACTGCGGTAAGAGGGTTATCCTGGCAGGAGACACAGGCTGTTATGTTCTTGTTACAATGTGGAAAACAGGCTCCAGGCGACCAGGAATGTAAGACTGAGCAGATTTCATGATCACATTATACTGGCTTACACAGGCTTACTTGCGCCCAAGAAAAAGACTCTGTAGGCTTGTATGGAAATGCCAACAGGTTCTACCCAAAGCCATAAGGTAACTCTAGGCCTGAGCATCTTGTCTACATAGAAGGGTCTGCAAACTGAAATTACCCATGTTATCTTTATCAGAAATGGGCAGAGAGGAAACAAGATATTTATAAACATGTGTTGTCAGGACATCCATTGGTTTTGCAGCAGCTGGAAAGTAACAGTTGGCAAATCACTACCTTAGGCCTCTTTCACACGTCCCTGAAATACACGCACGTTTTTCATGGATGTGTCAGAGGTGCGTTTTGCCCTTGGTGTGCCGTGTGTATGGCATAGGTGTGTTCTCCGTAACACATGGAGAACAAATAGAGAACAGGAACTTTCTACTCACCTGTCCCTGGCGTCGATGTCCGTGGTGCTGATCTTCGGTCTCCGGTCCTGCCGACTCCCCGCTGCTGCTGCTTCTGGCCGCAGTGAAGTGAATATGCAATGAGCATAATGAGCGGCGGTCGGCAGCAAATGACAGCAGCAGCAGAGACTGCAGGGCTGGAGAAGGTGAGTAAAGGGTTTTTTTTTCTCACAGACACGTCTTTTCTCCGGTGCGTGTCACATGGAACACATCCGTGTGGTCAGTTTGCGTTCCGTGTAACACCCGTGATGCCGGAGAAAAACAGACATGTCGGCGTGAGAAACACACGGACACACGTAAGTACGGAACGGACACACGTTCTGTGCGAAAATACTTACGTGTGTCCAAAACCATAGGAATACCTAGGTCTACGTGTGTACGTGTCTCCGGTACATGAGAGAACTGCCAAACACGTACCGGAGATTCACACTACGTAAGAGGCCTTAAAGATCTGTCAGTAGGATTAACCCTCCTATGCCATCTCTATGGGCATGTAGGCGACAGGAAGGTGAATAAAATGATGCCTTAATAGCTACGGTCTGATGTCTAATTCCTGAGAAATAGGACTACCTGGCAGAGGATTTACTAGTCCTCTTGTGATAATTTCTTGCTGATAACAGTGAGTTAATCAAAACTACACTAAGGCAATGTGTGCACACTGAGTATTTGGTGCAGAAATTTTCTGCATCAAATCTGCACCTTTTGGACAGAAAATTGCATAAAAAAAAACGTATGTGATTTTGGTGCGGGTTTTTTTTTTTTTTTTGCCATGTGTGTTTAATAAAGAAGTCAATGGGTGGAGAGGCTGAAAACGCACGGCAAAAAAGCACTAAGAATTTAGATTAAAAATAAGCAACGTACGCACAGCATTAAGGAATTTTTATTTAGTTTGCTGGCATAAAGATTGACATGCAGATTGGTGACAAAACTGCACCAAAAATGCATCAAAAACACAGTGTGCGCACAGCCTAAGCAGCTGTCTCACGGAGTTTTGCTCAAAACTCGCTGCGTGTCATGGCAGTATCAGAAGCTGTTCACACCACAGATTATGACACTCCACACTATGGTTTCTCTGGGGTTTGTGAGTTACACAGGCAGGCTCGGGAGTCAGCCAGCTGTGTGCTCATTAATGGTCAGGCCAGTTAATCTGTGCTAGCCTGTTGGTTACCTCTAGGATCACATGTTGTTGGAAGCCTATCACATTTACATTCTGCCTTTTTAAGATGGAGGAATCTGTCTGTCCCATGCCGACTATAGCTTACTGCTGTGTCGGTCCCAGTCCTGCTGGTGATTATATCGCAAGGTACTTGGAGTTGCTGTGGAATTATCAGAATCTTGTTGTTTCCTCCCTGCTCTTATTTTTCCCCATAACCTTTTATTGTCTTATACCTTTGTGTGAGCATGCTGTGAGATAGAGTTTTCGTTTCCCATCTATCTCTTTTGGTTTTATCACACTCCTGTCCCGCACCTCACCTGCCCGCCCCCCCCCCACCTCCCCCAATGGGTTAGGTGGAAGGGAGAGGATATAAGATCAGGGCTGGTCAGGAAGGCTGATCAGATATCTCCACCTTCAGGGTTATTTCTGAGATCAGGGATAGCCAGCACCCCCTAGCCTGAGGACCAGTCTAGGAGCCCCGGTTCCCTGCTGTACACATAATGACACAGTAAAAGCAGTCCAGTAAGTGACACATCGGTGTAATCAGGGTCTCTGTTTCCAGATTATGCTGTACTAGATTAGGTGGTAAAAACCTAGTGACAGAATCCCTTTAAACAGCTTATTTACACATTGTGAAAAATTTATCTCCTCAGGCATAAGATATAGGAAGCTGAATAAAATCATACCTTGATATGCCCTTTAAAAAGGAACCCTCCCAGGTCTCTCTAAGGGTAGATATCATTATATATATATATATATATATATATATATAGATATTATATCTATATATATATACATACACACATTTTTATATATATATATATATATATATATATATATATATATATATATATATATACATACACATGCATACACACACATTTTATTTATATATATATATATATATATATATATATATATATATATATATATATATATATATATAAAATATGTAGATATATATATAGATGTGTAGATATAGATATACAGATATAGATGTGTAGATATAGATACACATATATCTCTACATATCTCTCTATATACGTGTGTGTGTGTATATATATCTATAGCTCTTTAAGCACATTTGGTCAAACTGTATAGACCCATCTGCCAACGTGTCCATTTATTGCATTTTGTGGTGTTCTTTGTAGCCCATGTTTGGGGGTAAAGAGACTGCCTCTATGTTGGCTGATCACGCCTCCCATCGGTCCAAGGCTGTTTTTAATTATAGCTGGATCCTTCCTGCCCTTTGTGGGCTCAGGAGAGGTAAATCTGTCAGTGGAGGTTCTCATGTATAGAAGATGCCTTTTCGCTGGAAGACGTACAATACAATTAGATCAAACCCTGCACCAAGCACCTCAATATTACAAGTACAGTCTATATTCATATATTCTCAGTGTGGAAGTATTTGATTAAAATATCTGTATATTTTATTCATTTCATTAGACGGTGCTTGTGAATTTCATTTTTTACTTATGGCCAAAAAGAAACCTTCCTGTTCTCAACCTTACCCGACCCTAAACGTGAATCTTTCTAATTTTTTAGGCAAAATGGAGACATTATTGGGCACAAAGTGTGTGTTTCTCAGATATAAAGTTTAGGTGAAGCCCAAGTTATCTCCAATTCTTGTTTTCTGGTGGCCATACACATCGATAGCTCACAGAGAAGGTGAAGTGGTAAAAACGTGAAAGACAGCTGCAGCCAAATATAAGCCCATGGTACCAGGTAATCCGAGCAACTGTGAAACTCCGAGCCCTCATTTGCATTATACCCCAATGCAAATTGATGGATCATGACAAAAGAAAGAGGGAAAAACCATACAGCTTAGAAGAAGACATAAAACGAGAAAGAATTCCTCTTTACTTCATGCTACGGTTCACATTTCACAGCAATACATTGCATTCATGTAGTATAATTCTATGGACTACTTCATTAAATGCATAATATTTTAATCCAGAAATGGTGATGAGTGGAGCTATACCAGTAAGTCACACTGTTAGTTTCTGTACTAATCTATGGCACATAGGACAACCATGATGCACAGTTAGTAATGCAAGCGTTAATGGGACTGATCCTAAAGCTATGGGATGCCACAGCACACCACCACACTACGGCAGGCTTTACCAGAGGCGAGTGTGTGGGAGTAGACAACGTCTCAGCTGAGTCTTCTTCAATAACGTCCTAAGTAACACATCAAGTGCACAGTCTGAAAAAGACCCCCATAATCATACACATCCCACTGATAACAAATACCAAGGCAAAGTGTTAGAGGACACAACTTGGACTTACACATCTGCTTTCACTTGGGTAGAATATTTTTGTGTCCTATTGTAAAGTGGATCTGTCACCGGATTTCACAAAGAAAACGGTGTACTACTCTTAGATCTTTTGAGGCTGGTGTACTTAACTTAAAATGACATATTAGCATGGCCGTATACAATTTTATTTTTTTTTTTTCATAAATGTCTTAATTCAGTCTCCTCAGTGTCCCTCCTCCCTGCTGAGATCTCGCACTGCTCTGTACAAGCTGTAGCTCTCAGATTGGGAGGGCAGAAATGTTAATCCCCGAGCTCTCACATTCTATTGTAAAATGCTCATTTTAATATCTGTATTATACAGTCTTTCTCACAATGATTTTAAAAGTAAATACACCAGCCCAGTCAGGTCTAAAAGATCTCTGTAGTTTGCATTATAAAATTTTGTGACCAATCCACTTTAATGGTAAAATTAACCTATCCCCAGAAAACTACTTTTCAACAGGCTGCAAAAATGTGGTGAACTTCTTGAATCAGAGTTGTCACCCATTCATGTATAAAAGGCTTCCACATATTACTACGGTAGCAAATTTACTGGTGCTTTTGAGTTACACAGGTTGGCTCGGGCACAGACCAACTGTGTGATCCTTAATGGTCAGTCCAGCAAGAGTTAATCTTTGCTAACCTCCTAGTTACCTCACATGTCAAATTTGCTCCCTGCCTCTTTAAAGGCCCAGTCACACGCATCGATTTATCGTGCGACCGCACCCGCCCCTGTTGTTTGTGCGTCATGGGCAATTCGTTGCCCATGGCGCACAAAGTCGTTTACCCCCGTCACATGTACTTACCTCCCGGACGACGTCGCTGTGGGCGGCGAACATCCTCTTCCTGAAGGGGGAGGGACGTTCGGTGTCACAGTGATGTCACACAGCAGCCGGCCAATAGAAGCGGAGGGGCGGAGATGAGCGGAACGTAACATCCCGCCCACCTCCTTCCTTCCGCATTGCTGGCCGGACGCAGGTAAGCTGTGTTAGTCGTTCCTGAGGTGTCACACAAGCGATGTGTGCTACCCCAGGAACGACGAACAACCAGCCCACAGAAGGAGGAACGACATTTTGAAAATGAACGACGTGTCAACGAGCAACGATAAGGTGAGTATTTTTGCTCGTTAACAGTCGCTCGTAGCTGACACACGCTACGACATCTCTAACGATGCCGGATGTGCGTCACAAACTCAGTGACCCCGATGACATATCATTAGATATATCGTAGCGTGTGACGGGGCCTTAAGAAGGTGGAATCTGTCTTCCCATGCTGACTATAGCTTACTACTGTGTGGGTCTGTGTGCTGGTGTGTTCCAGTCATGCTGGTGACTATATGGCGTGATGCTTGGAGATTGTTGTGGAATTCTCTCATCATCTTGTTGCTTTCTCCCAGCTCTTATTTTAACCCTAACCTCTTATTTTTGTGTTTCATACCTTTGTGTGCATATGCTGTGAGATCGAGTTTTGGTTTTGTTTCCCGTCTATCTCTGTTGATTTTATCACACACCTGTCCCACACTCTCCCACCTTCCGGGGTCGGTGGGAGGGGGTATAAGATCAGGGCTGGTCAGGGTTAGGGCCAAGGCCAATCCACTTTAATGGTAAAATTAACCTATCCCCAGAAAAGTACCTTTCAACAGGCTGCAAAAATGTGGTGAACGTCTTGAAATCAGCGCTGTCACACAGTCATCTATAGAAGTGTGGCTTCCAAAAATTACTAGCAATTTTACAATCTGGATTTTGTTTTCCCCCGAAAAGGGGAGCTGATAAAAAAAAAAAAATAGAATAGAATTGGTTATAAGAAAAATGGTAGGAGGACTTCCTCGTATTTATTCCCTTTTTGGCAAAAATTATTAAACTTGACAAATGTGACTACCAGGGAATCGAGAACTTGTTTACATGGCAAGATAATTGTGAAATGAGTATTATTAACATTGCTCGTTCACGAATATCTTGCAGTATAAATGCCTCTTACTACAGCCTAAAGGCCGCTTTACACGAAGCGACATCGCTAGCGATGTCGCTAGTGATAGCACCCGCCCCCGTCGTTCGTGCGTCACGGGCAAATCGCTGCCCGTGGCGAACAATATCGCAGGTACGCGTCATACGGACTTACCTTCCTAGCGACGTCACTGTGGGCGGCGAACAACCTCTTTTTTAAGGGGGAGGTTCATGCGGCGTCACAGCGACGTCACACAGCAGGCCACCAATAGAAGCGGAGGGGCGGAGAGCAGTCGCATTAACGTCACTCCCACCTCGTTGCCGGAGGACACAGGTAAGCTGTTGTTCGTCATTCCCGGGGTGTCACACGTAGCAATGTGTGCTGCCTCAGGAACGACGAACAACCTGCGTCCCAAATGAGCAACGATATTTTGAAAATGAACGACGTGTCAACGATCAACGATTTTGTGAGTATTTCGGATCGGTAGTGGTTGCTCGTAAGTGTCACACGCAACGACGTCGCTAACGAGGCCGGATGTGCGTCACGAATTCTGTGACCCCAGAGATATCTCGTTAGCGATGTTGTTGCGTGTAACGGGGCCTTAAATTAAAAGAGGAGACAATAAAAAGGACAAATCCCGATGAAAGTAAGGAAGATGTGGAGGTTGCTGCCTAGAGCTGCTTTATCAGGTCCATCATTCACAGTCTGAATATGGACCACGATGTTCGGAGCGTCCTCTGGTCTCCTGATCTGACCTCAGTGGCCTCATAGTCACATTTCTTCGCGATTGTCAAGCTTGTCCTCCCCCCTTTAAAAAAGCCATGTGATCTTAAATCCCAACACCTGAATTTATTATGACGGGGTCCTCATGTTGCATTAGTGACTCATTTTTAGATCACCAGATACCAAAATCAGATTTGTAAGAGCCGCCCCTCACCATGACGTAATCCGACATCTCTGACCAGACCGGAATGGGGGAGGGGTGTTAAATAGGAGCAAAACATTAACATTACATTCCCTAGTTAGTGACATGAAGATCCTACTGAATACTTACAAGGCCGGTGGTTTGCTCTCTTGATAAACTGTGTTTTAAAGATGGACGTGACATGGGATGTTGGGGGTTGCCAAAGTAATACTTTGGCAAATACACATGAGGTGCAAAGAATGGCTAAGAAAAAAGAACAGAAAACATGCGGGAATAAAAAAAAAAATAGACAAAAAAAAAGGATAAAAAAAATAATGAAAACATGATACAAAATAATGCAAACAATGATAACAAGTGAAGAATAATAATGGCAAGGGATAAAAACAATGTAATAATCAAAATTAATATGAACAAAGGGTTAATAAGATGTTGAGAGACCCTGCGAATGGATTCGTAATATCCGGTCCAGTAGTCCTGAGAACCGACTCCTGCATCTGTGATTCGGCTTTTGATTAGCCGGCCTGGCATAATGTCACACGCATCCCACTGCAACTACGACGCTGCGCCAGGCCAGCTAATCAATAGAGGAGCCGCAGATGCCGGATGTAGGAGGCGGTTCTCAGGGCTTCTGTCCACAGATTACGGACATGGCTGTGGACCTGGTCCTGCAAATCTATGTGCAGCAACTCTAAGACTGATATGCTGACTCTGTGCATGGACGTCTGTTAATATCCTGCAGAGGCACATTGTAACATGGACATATTAAGAGGGTAACATGCTCGGTGAGATGGACCCTTCATCTCTCCTGATGATGTCAGTTTTATTAAATACTTCAATTCCCCATGAAATCCTTCCTATTCAGGGCAGTTTGTTAGATCTCTGCAGTGTCCCTCTGTTGTTCCTCCTGGAAATCTAGGTGTAAACCGAGAAGTGGGCGTTATCATTTCTTCTGATCCGTAAGGGTGGATCTTAACACAATCGGACATGGTCTAATCATTATATACTACTTAGGGTACCGTCTCACTAAACGACACACCAGCGATTCCGACCGCAATATGACCTGGTCAGGATCGCTGGTGCGTCGCTACATGGTCGCTGGTGAGCTGTTAATCAGGCAGATCTCACCAGCGATCAGCGACTCTGCGCTTGCTAACCAGGGTAAATATTGGGTAACCAAGCAAAGGGCTTTGCTTAGTTACCCGATATTTACCCTGGTTACCAGCGTACACCGCTTGGCGCTGGCTTCCTGCACACGCACACGTAGCCAGGGTACACATCGGGTTACTAATAAAGCGCTTTGCTTAGTTACCCGATATTTACCCTGGTTACCAGCGTACGCTGCTTACACAGAGTCGATGCTCGTTGGTCTTCCGTAGTCAAACACACTTATGTGTGCTGCACAGCGGGAGACCAATGAGCAAAACATGAACCAGAACAGTGTGTAACAATCAGCGATTTCACAGCAGGGGCCAGGTCGCTGCTTAGTGTCACACACAGCGAGATCGCTGATGAGGTCACTGGTATGTCACAAAAACCTGTGACTAAGCAGCGATCTCGCTATGTGATAAGTACCCCTTACTAGTGTCAGCTTGTGTATGCATATGTGCTCATATTGGTAAGGTGAATGGTAACGTCTAGTTGTTAATTTATGCAAATATTGCTAGGAGGAACGGCAGAAGAACGGCACAATGCAAAATCTATAAAACAAACAAATAAATAAATAAAACATCTAAGACACTTTTATTTCATGGGGAATACAAGCATTTACTCCAGTAGACTGGAGAGCTGACACGTGTGTGACAATGACCAAAGTGGAGGCTGATTGCCAGGCAGAAACCGGTACCACAATCCAAAACTGGAGATAATGGTGGAGTCCCAGACCCTCGTGGGAGGGGCCATCCGACATAACGTTACTGTACACACATATTTACCTACCCGGTTATAGAACGGGTGCTGAGGGCCCGTCATACCACTATAATAACTGCTGGGAGGCTGTGGAGACACCACACCCCCGGGGAACGGGCCATTGAAGGATGAGGAGGAGCAGACAGAGGATGGTTGGCTGAACACCGAGGCCGCCCGGGGAGGAGCGTCCTGCAATGGTAAAGTAGGGTAAGGGAACCCGCCAATATTCATCTGATCCCGAGCAGCTCTCACGTCTGAAGAGAAAGACAGAAAAAAATATATATTGTTAATAGTCACCACAATAGTAAACTAAAAACTGACTGATTACCCAGGACTACAGCCGCCATGTGTCCCAGTACGAGGAGGAACCCGAAGACTTACATATAAATCACGTCATGTATTCAGGGCTGGATATGAAGGCTGGGATAAGTCTTCTTACATAATGATACATTATTCAATTTTCCTATATACTTTCAGCATCAATTTGTCATTAATCATGGATTTCAACATCTCTGCTTGCTGTCACTTAAGGTGGCTTTACACGCTACGAGATCGTTGAAGCGATGTTGTTGGGGGTCACGGAATTTGTGACGCACATCCGGCCGAGTTAGCGATGTCGTTGCGTGTGACACCTATTAGCGATTTTGAATCGTCGCAAAAATGTTCAAAATCGCTAATTGGTGACATCCCCCCCTCTTCCCGATTATCGTTCCTGCTACAGTAACGATGTTGTTCCTCGTTCCTGCGGAAGCACACATCGCTACGTGTGACGCCGCAGGAATGAGGAACCTCTCCTTACCTGCATCCTGCCAGCAATGAGGAAGGAAGGAGATGGGCGGGATGTTCGTTCCGCTTATCTCCACCCCTCCGCTTTGATTGGGCGGCCGCTTAGTGACGTCGCTGTGACGCCCAACGAACCGCCCCCTTAGAAAGGAGGCGGTTCGCCGGTCACAGCGACGTCGCAGAGCAGGTATGTGGGTGTGACGCTGCCGTAGCGATAATGTTCGCTACGGCAGCAATCACCACATATGGGCCGTACGATGGGGGCGGGTGCTATCACGCTCGACATCGCTAGCATCGGCTATCGATGTCGCAGCGTGTAAAGCCCGCTTTAATCCGAACCTGCTTTTGTTTGCTATCCCTAGATAATAATCTAATATTCTGTCCTGCTTATGTGACACATACAAGTGCGAGCTCGTCACCAGACACCGCTCGGAAAACTAAGCTGTAATGAATGACTCTGCCAACACGTGATCAGATTTTACCAGCTGCTGGTGAACTATTAAGCAGTAAGTAAACCACTGCCACCATTTTTAATTTGTGCCCTTTTAATTACAAGCAGATTGGTGGTCGGTCCAACCCCTCTCCGCAAAATATGCAGCTCAGGAGACAAGTGCGCAGCGCACACAGAAGAGTATGGATAGCGCAGGTGATTTACTGTATCTGTACTATACTCTGCATGCTCAGGGCAGGAGCTGTGCACTTCTCCAGGGAGGGTTTTGATGACTGATGGTGGTCTCAGGGCACAGACCCCGATTAATCTGCTTGCCATTAAAAAATTAAAAGGGCACTCAAAAAACGATAGCAAAGGTTTACTTACTCTTTAAAGGGAACCTGTCAGGTGCACTATGCACCCAGAAGCACGTGCAGTAAGGCCTAAGACACATGGCATGAAAATCGGAGCGAGTGGAATGCGACAAAACATCGCATTCCAATCGGACCAATATTACTCTATGTGCCTGCTTCCACAAGCGATTATTTTCTCAGCCCTAATCGGACTGCATGCTGCAACTGCAATGCAATCCTGGTTTCTCTCGCACCCATTCAAGTCTATGAGGCGTGAGAAAAATTGCGCTGCACTCGCAGTACACTGGTGTACTGCGAGTGCAGGGAGAGAATGGCAATAGCTGGCAACGGAGGAGAGAGGGAGATAAATCCCTCCCTCTCCTCCGCAGTGCCGGTCCGCGCCCCGCAGCTGTGGTCTGATCGCACGATCGGACTTTAGTCGCAGTGACACTCACATGACACTCGGCTCCTGCTGTGTCGAGAGTCATGCAAGGATCGCAGTAGTGCCCCGTGTGGCCCCGGCCTAACTAATATTCTATTCAATTCAGCATCACCAGCGGTGCCGTGTTTACCTGTGTTCGCGTTGACCGCACTTCTGAATGCCCGGCACTTTCAGTCATGCGCAGTAGACCTCTCTGAAGTCGGGATGTGCACACCCAGCTTCATACTGCGCATGACTGGTAGTGCCGGGCATTCAGAAGAGCACTCACAGCGAACACAGGTACATGCGGCACCGCTGCTTATGCTGAATTGAATAGCATGTTAGTACACCACTAACATGCTAAAAGGGTGGCTAGTTGGGGGATATAACACCCTTGGGACTAGTCCCCTCACTCATTAGCATAAGATAAAAGATCTTTAGAAATACTTTTTCTAAAGATCTCTTTATCTATGCTAGTGTATACAGGGACAGTTAGGCAGGGATTAGCAATATACACCCAGAACTGCTCGGGGTTCTAGGGTGCATATTGGACCTGACAGGTTCCCTTTGAAGGAGGTCTAGGTTATCAGTGGGTGTGTGACCATTCAGAGCTACACCGATCGGCAGAACTGGGCACGTTTACCCTGGCAGTGCACATACCCGACCGGCGCTCCATTAATTCCCTATAAGGCTGTTGAACACTGCACTCAGCATTTTTTGGCAGCCCCATGGAGAATAATGTGAGGCTCTGATCAGCACATTATGATTCATCCTGAGGTTTGGAGAGAACGTGTTTTCACTGGACAACCCCTTTAAGGTTCCTATTACATGACAAAAAAAAAAAATCAAGATTTTTAAAACTGTTAATTTGCAATTAATCCAAGTATTTTAGAAAACTATAAAAGTATATTAAGAACAGCATTTATGTGATGAATCCGTACTACCCCTAAGAATAAAGATTTAAGGGGTATTTCAATCCTATACATTATTGGCATATCCACAGGACAAGGCCCAGCGCTTGACATGATGCAGGTGCAATTTACAGCACTCATCCTGGGAAAACCCCACAAACATTAACCCAGTGGAGAACAGTAATAGCGCTAACAAAGTGACTTTGCTGTATATTAGAGTTGGTTTTAATTAACTTTTGAAAATTTCCGGAAATTCCCCTTTTAATTCTGTGGTTCACAATGATAAAAAGTTAGAATTTACCTGCAATTATTTCCCGGAGTTTGGGATCCAAATTTACCGTGCAGGGTAAGAAAGTCTTCACATCACGCGCCATGAGAACGGGCGTCCGGGAGGACAAGAACACTTCAAAACTTCTAATGTCCCCATCAATTTCCAATAAGGGCTCCACATCCTTGGTGGTAGGAATATTTTTGGAAATTCTTTTAAGAGAAAAAAATGGAAAAAAAAAGAAACAAGTAAATAATGTGTATTTTTTTGTATCACTTTTCAATCCCTTAGTAAAATTTCACTTTTACACTTCTGACCACAACTTCATTTGGTCATTTTTTTTTCTCACCTGCCTAAAAAAAAGTAAGGGTTACTTGTTTATTTTCCTTTCAGGTACATTTTCACAAATTGTCATTTTTATAGGATTATAGTCAGGTAACTAAGTAACCAATTGTACCAGGCAGACGATAATGATCATTTTCATATAGAAGGGTGAAACCCAAATCATTAACCGAAACAGAAACAGCTGTGTTGGAAGCTGAAAACTGTGTGAACAACAGCCAAATTCTGCTACAAAAGGTGAGGTTGTGGAAGACAGTTTCATGTCACAGATCGTAAGGAGATGTTCCTCGCTCCTGCGTTGTCACACACAGCGATGTGTGGTGCCACAGGAACAGGGAACAACATTGCTAATTAGAAGAGAACGATTTTTTGTTTTAGGACGACCTCTCCGCGGCAAACGATTTTGGCCGCTTTTGCGATCGTTTTAGGTCGCTCATAAGTGTCACACGCTGCGATATTGTTAATGATGCCGGATGTGCGTCACAAACATGACCCCGAAGATAAATCATTAACGATATAGTAGCGTGTAAAGCCAGCTTTAGGCTCCAAGTCAAGAAAACAGCGTGAACAACGACAGTATTGGGCGTGTTGGAGTTAGAAGGTCTAGATTCATCAACAGGTGCACAACTCTTAATAAATCCAGAGCATTTGAAAAGTAACGTGCACATAAACAGTGGCATCTGATAACTCGTTAGAAATGAAACTTCAGAAAGTATAACACATTTAGTAGAGATGTCGGAGTGAGTGAGAGTGTGTGTTTTATACAGTCATGGCACAAATTGTTGGCAGACTTGAAATTGTTCTAGAAAATTCAATATTTCTCCCAGAAAATTATTGCAATTACACGTTTTCTCATACACGTTTATTTTCTGTGTATTGTGCCCAAATAGCCATTTTCCCTCCCCGATGTTATGTGACTCAGGGTTGCATGTTTTCAGGTGTGAATGGGGGGCAGGTGTGTTACATTTGGTGTTTTCTCTCACACACTCTCTCATACTGGTCACTGGAAGTTTAACATGACTCCTCATGACAAAGAATTCTCTGAAGATTTGAAAAAAAAGAATTGTTGCTCTACATAAATATGGCTGAGGCTATAAAAAGATTGCCAACACCCTGAAACTGAGCTGCAGTACGGTGGCCAGACCATACAGCCATTTAACAAGACAGGTTCCAGTCAAGATAGTCAAAGAAGTGGCGTGCACGTGCTCAGCATCATATCCAGAGGTTTGACTTTTCAGAATAAACATATGAGTGCTGCCAGCATTGCTGCAGAGGTTACAAGGGTGGGGTGGGGCTGGGGTGGGGTAGGTTAGCCTGTCAGTGCTCAGACCATACACCGCACACTGCATCACATTGATCTGCATGGCTGTGATCCCAGAAGGAAGCCTCTCCTAAAAATGATGCATAAGAAAGCCCACAAACAGTTTGCTGAAGGAAAGCAGACTAAGGACATAGACTACTGAAACCATGTCCTGTGATTGGATGAGAGCAAGATAAACTTATTTGGTTCAAACGATGTCAAGAGTGTGTGGCAGAAAACAGGTGAAAAGTACAAAGACGACTGTGACTTGCCTACAGTCAGGCATGGTGGTGAGAGTGTCAGTTTCGGGCTTCATGAGGGCTGCCAGCTGTGGGGAGCTACAGTTCCTTGAGGGAGCCATGAATGCCAACATGTACTGTGACATACTGAAGCGGAGCATGATCCTCTCCGTTCGTATTCCAATATGATAACCACCCCAAACACAACTGAAAGAGGACCACTGCCTTGATAAAAGAAACTGAGGGTAAATGTGCAGGACTGGCCAAGCACCTCCAGACCTAAACCCTAATGAGCATCTGTGGGGCTTTTTCAAACGAAAGGTGGGAGGAGCACAAGGGTTCTAACATCCACCAGCTCCTTGATGTCGTCATGGAGGATTGTGAAGCTCTAGTGGACTCCATGCCAGGAGAGTCAAGGCAGTGCTTGAGAATAATAGTAGCCAAACAAAATATTAACACTGGGCACAAATTGGCAATTTTCACTTAGGGGAGTACTCACTTTTTTTGCCAGTGGTTTAGACATTAATGGCTGTGTGTTGAGTTATTTAGAGGACACCAAATTTATACTGTTATACAAGCTGCACACTGAGTACTGTACATTGTATCAAAGTGTCAGATCTTCGGTGTTGTCCAATGAAAAGATACAATAAAATATTTACAAAAATGTGAGGTGTGTACTCACTTTTGTGATATCCTGTATATGATATGCACACATACTTACACAGATGCATACACTCCTCAAGATTGAAATTGCAACACCAAGGAGAACTCATGGAATTATGGAAGTCACAGGAGGGATAGACCTCTTAGTGATGGGCAAGTGGTGAGAAAGTGGAAACCCTCTCGACTTACTCAATATGTAGTATGAGCGCCACGTGCAGAAATCACTGAACGTCCTAGAGGTGCTTGAAGAGAGACACAGTAACATGTTTAGGCCACGCCGGCTGCTCACAGTAATACGAGCAACATGCGTCCTGGTGTTGTTGTGTTGACAGACGGCTCATGGGACACTGGAGAAATGGTCACACCACTGGTTCCATGGCCAAATCAATGCAACACTGACCTGTTAGAGTACCTGGAAGGAAGACAGGGGTACAACTACTTTACATTATGTCACCCCATAATGTGGCGTAATCATTGCAGGTGCACTGGCAGCTCGGTGTTCGTTCCCTTTGGTCGTGGAACCAGACGTGGCCATTTCTCCAAAGTGTTCCAGGAGCCGCATTTCTTGATGGTGCAATTTAAAATATTGGAGTGTTCATATACAGTATATTATATATATATAATCCACACACCAGTATTATTATTATTATTCTTCCTTTATAACCCAACTTTATTCATCTGTTGCAGTGATGGTGCCTAATCCTAACATAATGTGCAGACAGATGCACGATTCAACACAAATATGGTTCTGCATCGTCTGACAGAGGAGGCACAGATCGAAGCAGAAATATGGGATTTTAAAGCCCAGAAACGAGCACTGGTACACATGAAAAATTAAAGGATATTTCACAAGTTTATGAGCAATAAGCCATAATGTTTATGACTGAACCAGTAAATTCAAATTTAAGTACCAAGCAATAACACATCTAACAAAGAGAATGAAAAAAAGCAATATTACCCGGGGAAAAGTGCAAAATAAGCAGCCAACTAGTGCTGATTCCACGCAATTCACTGTGTCATAATACAGGGGTCACTTAATATAGTCTAAGGGGGAAAAAGTCTATTAAAAGGAAATCACTTCAGCGGGGCGGTAACTTATAGTAGTGTAAGCTTGATCGAGAGAAGCTCAAGACTACAGATATTCACGTAAAGACTCAAAGCATACCTGCCTCCTCATCAAACCTGTGCATGGTATTGTTGTTGCCCACACTCCCAAATAACAAGGTAAATCTACACCAGTCTAATATGTCCAGGAACTCTCCTGATTCTTACACTTTGTAGCTTACCACTTCCAGCATTATAAGTGCTGGAACTTCCTTTCCCTTACTTGCCAGCGTGCATGGATCATGTAACTGTCCTATGTCTTACCTGCCTTGAACTGGTTTCGGCCTCGTAATTGTCTGTATGTACACTGGGTGCAGAATTATTAGGCAAGTTGTATTTTAGCAGATTTTTTTTTATTATTGATCAACAACTATGTTCTTAAGCGGGCTTTACACGCTGCGATATCGCTAGCAATTTCTAGCGATGTTGAGCGCGATAGCACCCGCCCCCGTTGTACATGCGATATCTGGTGCTTACTGCCGTAGCGAACATTATCGCTACGGTAGCTTCACACGCATACACCTGGTCGGCGACGTCGCTGTGACCGCCGAACAATCCCTCCTTCAAGGGGGAGGTGCGTTCGGCGTCATAGCGACGTCACTAAGCAGACGGCCAATATTAGCGGAGGGGCGCAGATGAGCAGGACATAACATCCCACCCACCTTCTTCCTTCCGCATTGCTGGTGGACGCAGGTAAGGAGATGTTTGTCTTCCTGCGGTGTCACACACAGCGATGTGTGCTGCTGCAGGAACGACGAACATCGTATCTGCAGCAGCAGCGACATTATGGAAATGAACGACATGACACAGATCAGCGATTTTTTATGCTTCTGCGCTCGTTCATCATCACACCAAGGATTTACACGTTGCGATGTCGCTACCAGCGTCGGATGTGCGTCACTAACGACGTGACCCCGACGATATATCGGTAGCAATGTCGCAACGTGTAAAGCCCGCCTTAATCAACCCAAAAGACTCATGTTGGAGTGGGGTTTTTTTTAGATTTGGCTATCTTAGGAGGATATCTGTTAGTGAATAACTATTACTGTGCAGACTATATAGGCAACTTAATAAAAAACAAATATATTCCAATCTCACTTGTTTATTTTCACCAGGTAAACCAATATAACTGCACAAAATTTGTAAATAAACATTTCTGACATGCAAAAACAAAACCCAAAAAAATTAGTGACCAATATAGCCAGCTTTCTTTATGACACTCAACAGCCTACCATCCATAGATTCTGTCAGTTGCTTGATCTGTTTACGGTCAACATTGCGTGCAGCAGCCACCACAGCCTCCAGACACTGTTCCGAGAGGTGTACTGTTTTCCCTCCCTGTAGATCTCACATTTTATGAGGGACCACAGGTTCTCTATGGGGTTCAGATCAGGTGAACAAGGGGGCCATGTCATTATTTTTTCATCGTTTAGACCTTTACTGGCCATCCATGCTGTGGAATAGTTGGATGCATGTGATGGAGCATTGTCCTGCATGAAAATCATGTTTGTTTGTTTTTTTTAACGATACCGACTTCTTCCTGTACCACTGCTTGAATAACTTGTCTTCCAGAAACTGGCAGTAGGTCTGGGAGTTGAGCTTCACTCCATCCTCAACCTGAAAAGGTCCCACAAGTTCATCTTTGATGATACCAGCCCATACCAGTACCCCACCTCCATCTTGCTGGCGTCTGAGTCGAAGTTGAGCTCTCTGCCGTTTACTGATCCAGCCTCTGGCCCATCCATCTGGCCCATCAAGAGTCACTCTCATTTCATCAGTCCATAAAACCTTTGAAAAATCAGTCTTAAGATATTTCTTATCTTATGTTTCTTATTCAAAAGGTGGTGGTTTTTCAGCCTTCCTTACCTTGGCCATGTCCCTGAGTATGGCACACCTTGTGCTTTTTGATACTCCAGTAATGTTGCAGCTCTGAAATATGGCCAAACTGGTGGCAAATGGCATCTTGGCAGCTTCACTCTTGATTTTCCTCAATTCATGGGCAGTTATTTTGCGCCTTTTTTGCCCAACACGCTTCTTGCGACCCTGTTGGCTATTTGCCATGAAACGCTTGATTGTTCGGTGATCACGCTTCAAATGTTTGGCAATTTCAGGACTGCTGCATCCCCCTGCAAGACAGCTCCCAATTTTGGACTTTTCAGAGCCTGTCAAATCTCTCTTCTGACCATTTTGCCAAAGCAAAGGAAGTTGCCTAATAATTAAGCACACCTTATATAGGGTGTTGATGTCATTACACCGCACCCCTCCTCATTACAGAGATGCACATCACCTGATTTACTTAATTGGTAGTTGGCTCTCAAGCCTATACAGTTTGGAGTAGGACAACATGTATAAAAATTATCATGTAATCAAAACACTCATGTGCCTAATAATTCTGCACAGTGTAGTTTTATAGATAGGAAAGCAAAAACAGACAGAAGTGAGACATCTTGTGATTGGCATTTTAGGTAATTCTTTTAGGGATAGGACAACAACTTACTGTATAATTTCAGTGATTTTGCAGATTTATCTCGATACCTAGTTAATGAGGAGATCAAGTGGTCTGAAATGGTCAATGAGCTCAAGTGGTCTCGACATGAGCTGGAAATGTATGTCACACGCTGGGTGAGAGTGTTTGCAGCTACTGAGCTTGTACCATACCTGGGAAAAGTCGGCTGCATATACAGGCAGTATTGCAGCTTGCTCCGATCAATGATACTGAATCCGTTAAATCCCTCTGTAAATTTCTGATAGTGGCCTTTAAAGATCGTCCTGCCTGGACATCCATTAGCCCACCAGTGACCCGATTGCGGTGTGTCAACTGATTACTGTGGTACTACAAAAGCATATCCAGTTATGCAAAACCTGTGTCTTTTTACTCTTTTATCACATTAGCTATGTATTTTTGACCTTTCTCCAATATTCTTATAGCAGTAATGCAATGCCAATGTACCCTTATATTATTGCGTGGCACTGGACATGCTTTTGTAGTTATGTTGTTTTTTCAGTTGGCGCCTGTTCACATTTGTGGAAGATGCTGGTCAGTTTTCTGATATAGATATAGCATTACTGTGGTAATCAGGGAACTGCCGATTTTTCCTATATACTTCAGTACTGTAGCACTGCATTATACAGTGTCTCCACCCATATCCTGTCCACCGCCATTAACTTGAGAACGGTGTCAGCTATAGGAATAGAAGTGGTGTCTAGGTATAGTAAAGTAGCCATGCGCTACACAATGAAACCACCTATAGCACCACCTGGTGGAAAACAACAGAGTTAGCATTTTTATCTTGAAAACGGAACAAGATCGAGAAAAAAAGTGAATTATAAAGTTGTAGGGCATCATCAATTCAATACGAATTGACACCTTGTATACAGAAATGCTATGATATGAAACCCATGCCCCCCCCCCCCCAAAACATTGAATGCTGGTCACGCATATGGCGCTCATTTAACTTTGATGCTCAAAGTGGCCAGCGTCAGCTGCAATGCACATCTGGACTCTGGACTGTACTGTATACTGTATCTTGCTGCACGTTGTGCAATATGGTAGGTGACATGTTTTGCACAAGCATCTGTGATACGTCGTTGTAGGTCCTGCAATGTTGGTGGAGGGGTCGCATACACCTGATGTTTGATGTGACCTCACAGAAAGAAGTCCAATGGGGTCAGGTCAGGTGTGCGTGGAGGCCAATCCACACAGCCACCATACCCAATGACTTGTAGGAAGGTCTCCATGAGGTATCGCTTCACGTCCGTAGCCTTGTGAGTTTTACTCGTTCTAATCATAGCATTTCTGTATGCAAGGTGTCGATTCGTATTGAATTTATGCCCTACAACTTTGTATTTCACTTTTTTTCTCTATCTCGTTCTGTTTGAGATAAAAATGCTAACTCCGTTGTTTTCCACCAGGTGGCGCTATAGGTGGTTTCATTGCGTAGCGCATGGCTACTTTACTATACCTAGACACCACTTCTATGCCTATAGCTGCCGCCGTTCTCAAGTTAATGGCGGTGGACAGGATATGGGTGGACACACTGTACTGTATAAGGCCTGTAATAATTATTGCTAGTTTTAAGTTCTCTTAACAAAAACTAAACAAAAACGATGGGGTCTTGGGTTGGAATCCCACCAAACACAACATCTGCAAGGAGTTTGTATGTTCTCCCCATGTTTTCATGGGTTTCCCTCCACACTCCAAAGACATACATATAGGGAGTTTAGATTGTGAGCCCCAATGGGGACAGTGATGATCACATCTGTAAAGCGCTGTGGAATATGTTGGCGCTATACAGTATAAGAAAAATAAAAAAAAGGTAGTGGCTAGAAGAAAACAAAGTCTTTCCTCTCTGGCATCTCTAGTGCCCAAACTCCCAGGGAGATAAGACGTGAACAGACCGGACTGAAAAGCCCCAGCTGACAAGTCACATGAAGTGTATTAGTTTTCCTCTAATTCCAGTTCTGCTAAAACCTGTTAGTACAAAGCTTTATTATGAGCACAATACAACCATTGTGAGGGAGGGAGAAAATGAACTGATGTGAGGAGGTCACAAGCATCTAAATGGTCTGTAGGAACCAAATCCCATACAGGAAGAAAATATGTAGTAAGGGCGGAAAGCATTACATGAAAGAGGGAAGCATCGCTATATCATTTTAGGACATATACCGGGGGATCTCCAGTTATGTCCCTTCTCGCATTCTGCAGGGTGGGAGCCTCCGCTGTCTGTTAAACACGTCTCATCCTGAGAAAGTAACATTTCCAGTTATGTGTCTTCTGTACAAGAAACTTCCTCAGCAGGCTGCACAGACAGGTCAGTCCTGAAGAACACAATGGGCAGTAGAATAGACAAGAAATAAGTATCTGACACTGCGAGGACAAACAATGAGAACTAACATGACACCCTGTATATTAGAGATAAAAAACCTAGAAAGAGCAGGGGACGGAGGAGTCCGTAAGGAACAACGTTGGATCAGGTTAGAAAAAAAGAAAAGTCTGCGGAGGACAACTCCACTATTCTATAGGAGTTCTATCTGGTATTGTGGCTTAAAGAGATAATCTCCCCCAATAAAAACAAGTTATTCCCTATCCATCGGAAAGGAATTTGCTAATTTCTGAAGGTCTGACAGCTGGACCCCCAGCAATCCCAACTGAACGGTGCAGAGGTGCACATGCTCGGCCTCCACTCCATTCATTGTCTATGGGACTGTCGAGCAGTGCACATAGCTATTTTCTGCAGTACCATAGACAATGAGTGGAGAGGAGGTTGAGCATCTCTGCACCATTCAGAATGGGACTGAAAAGCCACAATCTCAGTCCCCACAGCTAGACCCCCATCGATCAACAAGTTATCCCGTTGAGTTTTGGGGGGATAAACCTTTAAGAGGATGAGGCTGCGCTGCAATACCAGACACAACCCATGCAAGACTAGGCTGGTTATATTACCTCCCTGATATGGTTTGATTACAGAGATCGCTCACTATGATGAGTTAGGACCGCCCACTGGACTCCTAAGTCAGTAGTCAGTAATCAGATAAGGGAGAACACTCATCTATACAGTATTGTAGGAGCTCAGCTTAAGACATTGGGACTCTGTAGGATACTAAGCTCACTGAATGCTCCTAATAACCACCAGCAGAACAGTGAATGCCAGTCGGTCCTCTTCTGGCCCTTTGAGGCCCATTACTCTGCGGCGGCTCCTCTGGTTCTGCAGTTGGAGAGCCCAACCCTGTTGCCCTGTAATTATATATCGTGATTTGTAAATACTTTCACTACCTGGTCACCTTTTCCTTAATTAGTCGTCCTTGAAAACATCAGCAGATAAGATATGAGATGTATAGTAATGTTCAGATCCATATGAAGCACACACACTCCGCCGTGCTCCATTCCTGACACTACAGCCATACTTTAGAATAATAGCCAAAAGGCCACACTGCTCCTGTGAATATTTATAGCGAGGGCACGTAGTGTCTACAGGCTAGGCAAAATGTACAGTGCATATGCTTGTGAAATAAATTGGCTTTAACAGACAGCTTGCCTTATTATAGGATGGCTGCTAGGTCGTGGAGCAGGCATGACAGCAGCCAGCGCGCAGCCCTAAGCTCAGAGACAGACCGGGCCCGCAGGAGCCGACGAGATTCAGCGCAGCACAACAGCTCATCTAAAAGGGAAATTTATTGACACAAATCAAGATTATTTGTCATCTCTGCAGTCAGACCACTCATCTCAATGAAATATCACTTCGTTAGCCATTTTCTGAATGTGCTCCGGATGGTTACGGGCCTGGAGGGGTCCTGCTTATGTCTACTCCCTTATCAGTACTGCTTGGTTTGTCAACATTTCTATGAAACCCGAGAAAAGAGGCCATGGCTTCCTACATCTTGCCGCGTTATGAGTGAATAACACTGGCCTGCTCGCATAACCTTACACCGGAGCTGCGTACACGACACAGTGACACAAATTACATGCGTCAGATACAAGATTCTCACATGGCTCCTGAAGACATCAAGACGGATCCTTCTCTCAGCTGGTACAAGAAAATTAGTATTATTTGTCCAACTACAAAGTGGTCAACAACTGCACTTCCTCCATGGATTATTTAGGACACATTGTGTTTCACATGTATTAAATGGATTTTCCCAACAGCAAAAAGTGGTTACTTATGCCTACGATAGTACAAGTCCTCACCTCCTGACCAGTGGTGGTCTCAATAACCCCATCTAATATGGAGGAAAAAAAGGTCAACTGATAGAGTGGTCTGTCATATTTTATCTCTGCACAGTAGTACCACTGCAGCACAGTCCTATTCTGAAAGTAATGGACGCCAACGATAAGCGATGACGTTCCATGTTGGAAAAAGGAAAACCCTTTAAATACTTCTTCAAGACACTCACTAACTGGAACTCCACCACTGCTCCACACCACTGGCCGTCTCCTCTCTTTTTTTCCCCCAATGGATGAAGTTACATGAACGCTGCAGGCAAATCAGTGACTGACTGGCTATAACCGTTATGTTCTGTCCAAGTCAGAAAAGTTAGAAGACTGTTCCAGCTTGGATGGAACGTCGTGGCCGCAGCTAAGCAGACATGGCCACTTCTACAATAAAGTATTGTACTTGCCAAGCTTTTAAACACATCTGACCAATCCAGTTGAGCTTACCATTGAACATAAATTTAGAGGAGTAAGCCAGGCCAGCAGGGTTGCCATATTTTTGACACTCTGCTGCACATCCTTTTAGTTTCCAGCCTCATTCATATATAAAAAAAAAAAAAAAAAAAAAAAAAAGAAGTATAAAAATGAGAACCAGTGGAATGATGTAGGTGGAAACTAGCAATTAAGCCTGACTACTATCGCCTAAAGAAGCAAAACAAACGGGAAAACATGAGTGGTGGTACAAGGTAAATGCTGCAGTGCCACTTTAGCACATAAAGATGGCTACAGAGACTATCCTCTGTCGTCCCATAGGTATCCGGCACGGGTAGTAATAATTACACTAGGCCACGAACATGATACCGGCCGGGTGTCAAATAAGTGCATCAGTATCGGTTTCGCCCTGTATTCAGCAGTGTAAAGGGAAGGGTTTTTTAGCATGCGGATATGTAGGGTGGATATACTTATACCTATATACATACATACATACATACATAAATACATACATACATACATACATACACTGTCCTGTTCCATCCTGGCCCTAGAGCTCAGGGCGAATATGGCTGTCTTATCCGCTGAGGTAAGAGAAGCATCAAAGATCTAAATCATCATGGTGCCGGACCCATACAGCTGGAGAGCAACACTAACAAAACAGCTGGTAATGAACCAGTTGTTCCATTCTGTCCTATCAGCTGAGATACATCATAGCCTTCAGCCAGGGATGGGGGGGGTAAACCTTAGTCAGGTGGTGGGAAACAATACAAGTGAACCCCCACACCTGGCACTTGACATGCCCCCTTATCTGCTTGACTTAAGTTTCCCGGGTTTCGGCACCAGAAAAAAAAAAAAAAAAAAGCCGGAGAGCTGGACACACTCTCTCTCTGACCACCGGCACCATCACCAGAGGAGCATATCATTAGCCCTACTGAATCTCCCCTGGACCAGACAAGCAACTGTAGGACTTTCCTGACGTTCCTCCTCCACCTCGCCCCTGATTCCTCTCCTATTCTAAACCCCAATGTTTTTTCTCTATTTTTTAACCCTTTCCTCCTGCATTAGTCCCTTCCTCCCGGCCTATTATCCCTTTTTACACCTCCCATACTCACCCCTGTATCCTTATATTCTCCTCTAGAGACAGGGATAGTTCTGCATTGTCCCACGGTAGAAGTAGGGATGTGCCTATAGGTGTGTTTGTATGTATTGGGACGTGGGCAGTTAAAGTGTTTATTATGGGATGGTGAAGGTATAATTATGCTGTAATAATAAACTTCTCTTACTTTACCTACACCGAGTGTTAAAAATCACTGCACATTAAAATAGTGTAAAGGAACAGGGAATGCTCATATATAGGAAAGAGGAGGGGGAACTAGAAAATCCCCAGGGTCCGAAATAAAGGGAGATTACATTATTAGACTACGTATATTTGAATATTTCTACTATCCTTTTACAAGCAGCATCAGGGCCTGTCAATGTGCAATTGTGCAGAAAAAAAAAAGAAAGAAGAGGTGTTTTACGATTCCTCTAGGACCTTTTTCATGTTTCAGAATTCTGGTTAGTAATTGGCCAGAACCAGAAGCGAATCCTACACAAATTATAATGAACAGATTTGCACACCTTCTGAGCTTTAGATCAACTCGTGGTTTTGGCGACTGGTCAAATCCAATCAGTTTTTAGTCTCTGATCACAACTGAAAACACGAAGAAGAAAAAAAACGTTTAAGGCTATGTTCACACAATGCATCTTTTCTAACCACAAAGATGCAGCGTTTTTGGAGAACAAAATAATCACAAAAAACGCACCAGCGGCAAAAACGCATAAAAAACACATGCGTTTTTACCACATTTTGCCCAATGCGGTTTTTTTTTTTAAGTCAAATCTATGGACTGGAAGGGCTCAAAAACGCTGGAAAAACGTAAAAAGAATTGACAAGCTGCATCTTGGCTGTATCTTCAAAAACGCAGCCAAAAAAAGATGCCCAGTGTAGACCGCAATATAGAAATCTCATAGACTTTGCTGGGGGAAGGAAATACATGCATTTATGTGCATCTTTGTGACCTCAAAAACGCACCAAAAACGCAATAAAAAATGCCCTATGTGAACATAGCCTATCTTTGTTTTCACAAAATATGTTTGGTACATTTATAACAATACAATGGGTTTTCCTTCAAATATCACTAACACTAAACTGGGGTTAAAGGCAATCTGTCAGCAGGCGTTTGCTATGTAATCTGAGAGCAGCATGATGTAGAGGTAGACTCCAGATACCACCGGTGTGTCACTTACTGGTTTGCTGTCATTTTGATAAAATCATTGTTTTATCCGCTGCAGATCTAGCAGTTCCCTGAATGGTTAGCTCTCTATAACCAACTCCACCCACTCCAGTGCACACTGTGCATAGTCAGAAAGCTGCTAATCAGGGATGGGGGTGGGGTTATATAGAGCAGGAGGACAACATGGCGTGAGACAACTAGTCCTCTTGGCATAACCTGCTGATAAAACAATGATTTTATTGAATTTACAACAAGCAGCCCAGTAAGTGTCACACTGCTAGAATCAGGGTCTTCGTCCCTACGTCATGCTGCTCTCAGATCACATAGCAAACATCTGATGACAGATTCCCTTTTAAACTTTGGTCAGTAAAACCTCCTAATATAAACTGGTAGTACAAAATTATTTTGGGTTCACGGACCTTCTGCTTAACAAGATCCTGTGTTCATTAAGCAGCCACCCATTATGGAACCATATATTTTATTTTCTCTGGTGTAAGACACTGCTGAAATTTATCGGAGAACAGAACTGGAATATATTAAGAAAAATATTTGCAGAGTGGGAACGCTTTCATGGATAATCAAAGACAGCAAAAAGAGCGTAATGCCAGAGCTGTGTCTCAGAGCACGAAGAGATCAGTATCTGGAGCCACGAGGAATTAATGAGCAGATTGTGGACTCAAGTCTAAGTTTCCACAGTTGGCGTCAATATATGGAAGACTCATACGTTGAGTTACCAAAATATATTGAGTCAACACATAAAATGTAAAAGCCCATCCATGTTCAATAGAAAAACACAATAAAGATGACACATTTCGGACGTGTATTGTGGACTGAGACAAATAAAAAGTTTCTTCCTGTAAATGTAGGAGAACATGCCACCATTCAAGGCCCTTCTTAAAAAAATATGGCAGTGGTGTGGCCCAGTGAAGAGATTCGTAACGCCAACGCATAGTGACGAGTCAAAAACACCATCAACGTCAGCCATCATTAAAGGCATGGTACCAAAACAATGGTCATTGGTACACTATTCTAGAATTGGAATATGGCCAGACCATTTGTCAAGCCAATGACAAGACCATTATTATTACAGAGCCATTCATTCCATGGCGCTGTAAATGTGAAAAGGGTACACAAAATCGGGACAAGTACAATAATCGTAAACAATACAGACACAACACAGACAGGTACAGGAGAAGAGAAGACCCTGCCCATGAGGGCTCACAGTCTCCAAGGGATGGGTACAGAAGGAGAGAGGACCATGCCCGCGAGGGCTCACAGTCTATAAGGGAAGGGTGAGAATATAGTAGGTTAGGATAGAGATGGTCATGCGGCGCTATAGAGGACTGAGGGTTATTGCAGGTTGTAGGCTTGTCGGAAGAGGTGGGTCTCCAGGTTCCTTTTGAAGGTCTCCAAGGTAGGTGAGAGTCTGATGTGTTGTGGTAGAGCGTTCCAGAGTATGGGGGAGGCGCGGGAGAAATCTTGAATGCGATTGTCTTAATAGAGGAGATAAGAGGGGAGTAGAGAAGGAGATCTTGTGAGGATCTGAGGTTGCGTGCAGGTAAGTACTGGGAGACTAAGTCACAGATGTAAGGAGGAGACAGGTTGTGAATGGCTTTGTAGGTCATGGTTAGGGTTTTGAACTGGAGTCATTGGGCAATGGGAAGCCAGTGAAGGGATTGGCAGAGTGGCGAGGCTGGGGAGTAGCGAAGGAAGAGGTGCATTAGTCGGCCAGCAAAGTTTAGAATAAATTGTAGGTCTTTCCCTTTGTAAAAGTGGAATAATTATTTTCTCATGAAGCAACGTTTTGGACATGGCTCTTCGTCAGGGTGATCTGAGAGAACTGAAAATGATGATCCCATGACAATAAAGATTGTATACAGCACCTTATATGACCAGCACATACAGCTCTACATACAGGGACCTTGTCTGTCATGGTCATCAAAGCAAGTGACCAGATGATCAATTTACATTTCAAGCATTTAGATGTGGTTGGAAAAGGATCATTCTGCAGTGTTAGGTACCACTATTACAATCCAATATCCCAAGTGCAAATTTACACAGAGCAAAAGTAAATTTCATTAATGACTTGAGAACAAAAATTACGTTGAGCACTCAAGGGTCAAATTTGTTCGGAACTGTGATACTAGTTTGGAAGCTCCAAAACTAAAATTGTTCTGCAGCATCTAAGAGAGACTTTCATGTCAGTCGATAAAAGTGCTGCCTGCCATCTGCCATAAACATTACGAGTGAGTCATAAGGGAGTGCGGAATAATTCACAGCCTTTCACCAGGAGAATCCCATTCACTTGCTCGATTTTAAATGACAGACTTGGCATCTACTATTCTGACTACTGGAACATGCATTTTTAATTACTCCCTTAAAGCACCAGCTTTGTGAACATGCAAAACTTATTTCTCTTTGCCGACCTGAATAAACTGCGCAGACAGGATCTCTACCCGTATCATGAACTATGACTATAAAGTCGGGACTGTGTAGCCATATCTCAAATCTGAAGAAGAACCCAGATCAGCTCCGAAACGCGTTGTAGGATTTTTAAATTGAAATATATTTTTGTCATTTTCTATGCAAGACTTTTGGTCCTGTCTTCCGAAACTTCAATACTCCTGAAATCTCTTGCACTGAACAAGGTTAAAAGGGACTCTGTCAACATAGAATGACTGTTCAAACCAAGCACCCTTAAAGTAGAGGTGCCAATCCCCATGCTTTATGGTTGTTCTTGAGGTTGTACTAATCTTTCTTCCTCCAAACTCGGCGAGTGGCATTGATACCAAAAAGTTCTATTTCGGTCTCATCTGACCATATGCCTCCTCTGGATCATCCAGATGGTCATTGGCAAACTCCAAACAGGCCTGAACATGTGCTGACGTGAGCAGGAAGATCTGGTATGCCCTGCAAGACTTTAATCTATGACGATGTAGTGTGTTACTAATTGTAATCTTGGAGACTTTGGTCCCAGCTGTATTCAGGTAATTGATGAGGTCTTCCCGTGTAGTTCTGGGCTGATTCCTGATCTTTCTCATAATCATCCTTACTGCACGATGCGAAATTTCGCATGGAGCCACAGACTAAGTACAATTGACAGTCATCTTGTGTTTCTTCCATTTCGTAATAATTGTGCCAACAGTTGTTGCCTTCTCTCCAAGCTACTTGCCTTGTGTCCTGTAGCTCATTCCAGCTTGTGCAGGTCTATAATTTTGTCCCTGGTGTCCTTAGACAGCTCTTTGGTCTTGGCCATGATGGAGAGGCTGGAGTGTGATTGTGTGGACAGGTGTCTTTTATACAGGTAAGGGGTTCAAACAGGTGCAATACAGATAATGAGTGCAGAGTAGGAGGGCTTCTTGAAGAAAAAATAATAGGTCTGCGAGAGCGAGAATTCTTGCTGGTTGGTAGGTGACCAAATACTTATTTCATGCAATAAAATGCAAATTAATTATTTAAAAATCCTAATGTGATTTTCTGGATTGGGGGGAATTCTGTCTGTCACAGTTGAAGTGTACCTCTGATAAAAATTACAGCCCATTCCATTCTTTGTAGGTGGGAAACCTTGCAAAATTGGCAGTGCATCAAATACTTATTTTCCCCACTGTATGTACATGACCACCTTTAGAACCTAGTTACATAGGCTGATCATGGTGATCATAGTAAACACAGCAGAGAAGAATTGGCGACACAAGGTGGAGAGTGGGGGGCAGCGCTTCCATCCATGACAGATTGCCGGATTTGCAGCAAAGTAAACAATACCTGTGCCTGACACTCTACAGTAACATACAATAGGCTGCTTGTCAGAGCCACCAGGACAACTGATGGAGGCTCTGGATGGAGCTTTTCAAGGCGATGTTAACATTGGACAATTCAAGGTCTTATAAGTATTTTGGTAAATTATCGATAAGCCTACATCATATTTCTATTTAGAAAGCCAAAACCACTCTACAAATTTGGTCTTACTGCTATAGCGATTCACGCTCATGATGCCATATATCATGTGCAACATCAATGTGGTTGTCAGAGTTGGAAAAATTAAAGTTAATATCATGCCTCTCTTATTCCTGTCACTCCAGTACTAATGATCCGCTAGCGCAGAACGCCGATTGGCTGCAGCGGTCATGTGTCAATATGGCAGATTATTATTTCAGGAAAGTTAACAATCACTGGCCTCACTCATGATGCTATTAAATATGGTACGTGACTGCTAAAGCCAGTGATTGGCAACAGTGATCACCCGCCGATAATTCAGCCAAGAAAGTAAACAAAAGGCCAACAGGAACCACCACACCATCAGCGCTGGAGCAACTGGGCATTTACCTGTACAGTAATTGTCTACTGCCACTTATTGGAGGTAACTTTGAGACATTTAGTGAAAACAGCACTGCCTAACCCATAAATCTCCTAATACCCACTCAGCAGAGAAACCGTATCCCCCAGACCTCTGTCAAAGGCCTCTCACTCAGTCAACCAGTGTCCTATTCTGAACTTGACGAGAAGCAACAAAAAGCTGCCTAGACATGAAGGTCTCTTTTCTTGGTGAAGACTCTGGTTTTGCTAAATCATGTGACAATGCTTGTTAAAGGATCAATAGTGAAATTTTGTATGACGACCTCCAAATCGGTTCAAACCGGTACTACTGATGTTTTGGAAGACAGTCTATTTGAATACTTTTTTTTTTCACAGGAAGCTTTGCTTGGCCAAAAGTCTCCCTACGTCAGCTTGGCAGTCTCCACCAGTAGGCACAGAACGCTCATTGTGACCCTGTGACAAAAGCAAAGCTCTTAATAAAATTACTTTACAAAAAATATATCCTAAATTAAGTTTTATTTCTGAAGTGAATGAATTGTTACCCTTCACCAAAGATAGATTAACGACACACACAGCGAAAACCACAAAGTGCACAATAGACCAGTATACTCCAGATGCAGCAAGAGAAGCCTCACAAAATCCAGGGGATCTCCTTATTAGAGGTTGAAATCATGAGGAGTCAATTTTAACAGTATTATCATGATAATCTTTCAAAGACAGCAGAATAGGGGAAGCATTGAGATTCCCACTAAAAAGGCTATCATCTATTGTGTGGGAGCAAAGTGTGAAGAATATATTTCCTGGTTGGCTTAATAAGAACATTATAAATCATGCGTAAAAGGTCACAAAAGAGTAAAAAAAAAAAAATGTACAAAATGGGCAAATATATACAATGACTTGTCAACATCCCGAGGAAAAATAAAAAACAAATTTGGCTACCCAACTAAATGCTTCCATTTTCTTCCAAGTTCTAATATGTTAATGTCTCCCTGAGATCAGTGATTGTTTTGTCTTGCTGGTCTACTAGGTATTGCTCCCACCTATCCAGAATCCTACTCCACACTGATGAGGGGCAATACCCCAAAACAGCTGTCTGTGGATGGATACCTGGCCTTGGTATTTCCCTTGTCATATCTTTAAACTCGTCAAGAGCTGGATATTGACTAAAAGGGCCATTTAATATGGTGGTTATGGTGGTCTCCTAAAAAGTGCCACTCCTTGGCTAGGTCCTTCCCGGAGGGCTATCTGGCTATTTTCCATGTTGAGACTCCTAACAGAGGCTCCACAGACCTTTTTTGATTTCCTTAGATATTGATACAAGTAAAATTTATCTTTGTACCGTGTTAGCCAGTAGAGATAAAAAAATTGTTTAAAAGAACTGAGAGTCCTCAGTGGTTGATACCACAGAGATAGTTCTATTTTATTGCACCCCTGCCATAGAGATAGTTCTATTTTATATTGCCCCCCTGCCATAGAGATAGTTCTATTTTATATAACTTGTTGTTTTTTTTTTCTTTACTGCACTATTCTAAGTCCTGTTGTGTATAAATATGTGACTCTTCAGATTTTGTGTTATACCATGCCTGATGAAGAGACCTGAGTAGTCTCGAAAGCTTGCAATTATTACCATCTTTTCAGTTAGCCATTAAAAGGTATCAACCACTGAGGACTCTCAGTTCTTTTAAACAATTTTCTTAGATATTGAGACACTAATGACCCTGGACTTAAGAGGCAGTGCCAGTGCTTTCTACACTCAGGCATCACCAGGCTAGATTTCACCATTTTACCAGAAGGGGAAGACTAGATACAGACACCAATCCAGAAGAACCTATACTGATCCTTCTTATATTGCCTACAAGCATCATAGACCCACATGGACCTCATGTCAGAAATAGTACTAGATAAAGCATAGAAACAAAAAAACAAAAATCACATAGAAGGGTAATGAAGGGGAGGAGATGTGGCATTCATGAAAGAAAAACGGGCAACGTAGGCCCATATTCCGTATTGCTTGCACTTACACTAATATCCATTCACATTTGTTTTGTCACATCTTATAGAAAGCAGAAGAAAAACATTTTGTACTCTTCAGGTTTGCAAAATAAAAATCAATTTCTCTACATATCCTAATCGTCTCCTCAAGTAGATGGGTGCACATGCTTTATTCCCTGGAATCACTTAACCAGTAAATTCCCTCCAGTCTGCTCTCGAATATGGTAAGATATATCGGTATCCACAATTCCCCTTATATCTTCCAAATGTTCAATGACCCACCTCTGGTTTTCCATCTTTTCCCTCACATCTCCCAAATGTTCAAAACACCCACATCTGAGTATCCACCTTTCTTCTCCTCACATCTTCCAAATGTTCAAGGACCACCTTCGAGTATCCACCTTTCTCCTCACATCTTCCAAATGCTGAAAGACCCACTTTTGGGAATACACCTTTCTCTTAACACCTCCCAAATGTTCAAGAGACCACCTTTCTCCTCATACCTCCCAAATGTTCAAAGACCCACATTTGAGTATCCAACATTCTCCTCACATCTTCCAAATGTTCAACGACCCACCACTGGGAAGCCACCTTTCTCTTCACACCTCCAAAATGTTTAAAAGGACACTACCTATGGGTATTCATCTTTCATCTCCCAAATGCTCAGTGACCCACCTCTGGGTATCCACCTTTCACATGACATATCGTCAGTGCTCAAGGACCCTTAACTCACTGTTTTGCCCACATATGGATTCTGGCACGTACATATGTTTAAGTAGGCCACCCCTTTAGTTTTGCAATTAATAAATGAACAGTTCTGATATCTTGTTCCTGTTGTGATACTCCCAAACAAATTGGGAACCACATGCCTGACATGTGCTACTTGTGTGGGTACCTGCAGGCTACTTGCTCAGGTTCTCACGCTGTCCAAAAACTGGCCATAACCAGCAAATCTTACAGTTGTCATATAAGGACTGGACCCTCCTGCAGATACAAGGAGCCTGCTGTAGCGCGGTTCTGTGGCCGCACTTGAGATTGCCGTGAAGTCTGTCACAAGCAGCTCTGGTAGACGTACAACGAGTGTTTGTTGTGGATGTATAATTCAGCATGAGAAACAGGAAGAGGGAGAATGCCATCATATGCCTGAGATCGAGAAAAATAAAGAATTCATGTTTCATCTCAATAAGGGCCAACAAAGGAAAGCTATATTTTGATAAATAGAGCCATCTAGACAAAAATGATTGCCACTCGATGCATTTCTACTGATACAAAGGCCGCAGTGAAAGGGCTCACCAGCTGTTGAAATGCTAAAGACTATTAGGCTGAGGGGCCCTGAAAAGCTTTCTGTGCAGAAACCACCACAGATACTTCAGCCAGCTTCAGGGAAAGAAGGCCTCTTTTTAGCAATGCACAAATTGGCAGAACATTTACATTTTTAGCCTGAGAAGAGAATGTAACCCTTATTAAGGCTAAGTATGACCCACAAGTGTGTTTTCTGCAGAGTTAACATTTACAGAAATTGAAGGGTCATACACGACACTCAGAAAGTAGGCTCTCTCTCATGGCTGATTGGAAAATCGCACACAGAATGATTTTCCTGGCTCGTTATTCAAGACTTCAGAGCGGCCACCTCTAAGATTTAGGATCCATTTACATGTTAGGGTCGGTCATCTGTGTGAGGTCCGTTTTTTCATCCGGAGGACACAGTACAGGCAATCTGTCAGCAGGGTTTTATTCCCCCCAAACTTTTTAAACGTGCATATAACTCTTTCAAAGGTCAGCCCAGTAATACCTTTACATGTCCCATCCGTTCCTCCATTACTGAAAAATCAGCATTTGAATTGATAAATAAGTCGGAAGAGCTATTTATAGATCTGAAGCCTCTGTCAGTCCAGCTCTATTGCTCACAAAGTGCTGCCTCCTTCGGTTTGATTGATGGCTCATTTGCTTAAAAGGGAACCTATCAGAAGTTTTCTTTGCATTATAACCTAGAGACAGTGCCCTAATGGCACTGTGATGCCTTCAGATAAGGAATACGAGGATGGCTTGCTCAGTAATCAGTGTTCAAAGGTTCCAAAGTGACATCAATTGGGCAAGAGCTTGAGCATCGGGGCAGGACTCTGTGGGTCAGGTCTCCAGTAATCATTACTCCTCTCTACCTTGACTCACCTTTATATTTTGCGCAGTGCTTTGGCAACGTGGGACTTGAAGTCTTCAATTAAAAGGCAATGGAGTCAGCGCATGTGCAGATAGAGAAATACTATTTGACTGATGCAACCTAACACGCGCCACGGCAGTTGCCATTTTTAAGATCATGGGCTTCACTACAGTGTCATCAATAAAATGCCGCCGGAGACCGCGATATACACCGGGTTATTGATGACTTCCATGTCCCACGCCACCAAAGCACTATGCACTGTGATAATGGCGGCGGATGTGCAAATTTTCAATAAAACAAAAGGAGAGTCAAAGCAGAGGGGAGGAAAGATTACAGGAGACCCGACCTACAGAGTCCCGCCCCGATGCTCAAGCTCGTGCACAAACTAGGTCATTTTTGAACCTTTCAACAATGGATTACTCAGCAAGCCAGCTTCAGATTTCTTACCAAAAAGTATGCGTTTAATCAGCATCACAGCGCTATTAGGGAACTGGCTTTAGTTCATAGTGTAAAAACCTGTGATAGATTCACCTTAAAGTCACACAGTACAGAGGCCGTCAAGTAAGCAAAATGAGGATGCACTAGGTGGTGAATAGAGCTGGAGTGACGGAGGCTTCAGATCTACAAATGGCTCTTAGGCCTCAGTTACATATCAATTCAAACGCTGATTTCTCAGTAATGGAGAAACAGACTGGCCATGTAAAGGTATTGCTGGACTTGTTTCTTAAAGAGCTACATGAACATATAGTTTGTGGGATGAAATCCAGCTGACAAAGCCCCTTTATGTTCAATGGGTGTTTTAAAATTACTTTTATTCATAAAGCACCACTCCAGCGCTTTTTTAATGTCACCACTGGAATGATGCTTTAAATCTATGTTCCCTGACCCCTGTCTGTTACTTATCCTCAGGCATCTTCATTTTGTATCACTGCAGCGCTGGAAGGCCTCCGGCAGTTTGTGACTTGCGGCAGCTCCACTGTTTCATGGAGCGCGCCGATGATTACAATACAACTCTATGAGAGGCTTGTTCTGGCTCTCTCAGAGCTGCATTGAAAGCTTGCGAGGTAACTTCTGACCAGTAATAAACTGCAGTCACCAGATAGCACAGGACCATAAAGGCGTGAGTAAAGCTATGTGCGCACGTGTGCGCTCTGCACGGCACCTAAAAAGGTGCGCTTCAGAGCACAGCTGAAAAGCTCCGTTCTGAAGCGCATGGTCCTGGCGAGAACGTGCGCTCTGCCTGCAGCTCCTGCCATAGACCGAGCAGGAGCTGCCGGCAAAGCGCACGGAAGAAGTGACATGTCACTTCTTAGAACGCAGCGATTCGGGCAGCAGCCGAAGCGCTGCGCTCTAATATGACACGTGCGCACGGCCCCTGCACAATCTCCATAGATTGTGCAGGGGACGCAGGACACATGCAGTTACGCTGCGCTACAAAGCGCAGCGTAACTGCATGAATTACGCACACGTGCGCACATAGCCTAATAGTGGAAGACGATAGAGGGTGAGTATATTACTAAGGAGAGGCATCTTAGATTGAAAAGCACTCCTACAGCGCTGTAAAAGATAAAAAAAAAGGTTGAAGTGGTGCTTTAAGCAAATTAATGATACACACAAGAAAGAAGAAAAAAAAAAAAAGAGACATGTCCTATCATATCTGATTTGTGAACTAAGGCCGTGCTCACATCAGCAGTATTTTGCCGCAAAACTGGATCCGTCACAAATGTGGTACAGTCCTATTCATTGCCAATGGAATCGCGGCAAGGTGCGTAGCGTACGTTATACACCACCGCATGTGACCGCATCTTGCCGCGATTCGATTGGCAATGAATAGGACTGTACCACATTTGTGACGGATCCAGTTTTGCGGCAAAATACCGCTGATGTGAGCGCAACCTTAATCGGGTTGGTGAAAAAAAGCGAAAATCTCATAGGTAGTAGGTTTTTATATGTGCAAATAAATGGATGACACACAGGACACATGTACCAAAAAGGATCCAGGTCAATATCTGTTTTTTTATGGACATGTAAAAAATTAAAAAAACACAGAAATGTTTATAAAGAGTTAAAGGGAATTTCCCTTATACTTTAAAAACATATTGGGTATGGGCCAAAAGTGGGGGATAAAAATGTAAGAAAAAAACAAAACAAAAACCTGTCCTCACCACTTGGATCTGTGCGGGCCCTTAACACTGCCTACTATGTCATGTGACAGCAGTCGCTGATTGCCTGCAACCTTCACATTCCATCAGAACAGCATTACCTTTAAAATGGAAAACCCCCTTAAAAGGTAAACTTAAAAATATTAAACTACTAGCATCAATGAACATGATGCCATTCTCTTTGCCGTTCGACATTTATAAAAAAAAAATAGCTGTAGCACCCGGCGTTGCCCAGGATAGTAACTGTCAGTTTCTCTCCCAGTCTTTGTCTGTCTCTCTCTTTGTCTCTCTCTCTCTCTTTCCCTGTCTGTTCCGGTCTGGCTCTTACCCCGCGTCCGCCTCTTCTTTCCCCGCGTCCGCCTCTTCTTTCCCCGCGTCCGCCTCTTCTTTCCCCGCGTCCGCCTCTTCTTTCCCCGCGTCCGCCTCTTTCCCTGGCAGCATTGTGACACGCCAACATTACATTTAAGGGCGTGGCTGCGCATCAACTCCGTCACACCGTATTTATCAAATTTCAGACCTTATGGATAAATTTGGCGTTAATGAGATTAGGGAAACTTATTATGCACCTTTAGTAAAATTACCAATATTAGGCAAGAGGCCGAGACCAACGCATCCACAATTGCACATGTAAAACATTGTGTAAATTGTGACTTAATACATGTTAAAATTGGTTGCCACATGAATGAATCTGTTACACAACTTTTTAAACAGAGGTGTGAGCGTTCTAGAAAACACAACGTTTCGCCTTCCCAGAAGAGTGGAAGCACTTACCCCTTCAAAGGCGATAAAAACTCCATATTAACGGCGAAAGATTTAGACTTGGAGGTCATAAAAGCTGCTGTAGGTGTCCCAATATGCAGTATTCTCTATATACATGCAAAAAAGTAGAAAAACACTGGTTTTCATATTTGCTTCTTTATTTAATTATTATTATTGGTATAGAGAAGGAAGAAGGTACAAACACAGTCACAGAAAGCCCAAAAGTAGGTCATGATAAAATTGTGTGAGCATGTTCCGAAAGATAGCAACTACAGACTATTTACATGCCCTTGGCAAAAAAAACACAGAAGAAGGAAAAAAAACTGTTGTGCATTCTTTAGTTCTAAACTTGTTTTAGGGTAAATAAAATGATTTCGGTAACATATGGTGAATAAAACGTCCATCTGCTCCGGCTCGCAAGCCAAATGGATGTGACCGAGTCTCGGAGTCCAGACTCTGGCGTGTGACCATGTCGTAGAGTATAACAATGTCCTCAGTCACATAGTGGAGTCAAACTTTGTACACAACCCCGGCAGAGGCCGTTTTCATAATTGGTTAATGGCAAAGTCATAGAATAAAGGGTGCTTTACACACTGCGACATTGCTAGTGATGCCGAGCGCGATAGCACCAGCCCCCGTCGTATGTGCGACATTTGGTGATCGCTGCCGTAGTGAACATCATCGCTACGGCAGCGTCACACCCACATGCCTGGTCAGTGACGTCGCTGTGACCGCCGAACAATCCCTCCCTCAAGGGGGAGGTGCGTTCGGCGTCATTGCGGCGTCACTAAGAGGCCGGCCAATAGAAGCGGAGGGGCGGAGTTGAGCGGGACGTAACATCCTGCCCACCTCCTTCCTTCCGCATTGCCGGTGGAGACAGGTAAGGAGATGTTCGTCGCTTCTGCGGTGTCACACACAGCGATGTGTGCTGCCGCAGGAACGACGAACAACATCATACCTGCTGCAGCAACGATATTAACGAAATGAGTGATGTGTCAACGAGCAACGATTTTTCACGTTTTTGTGCTCATTGGTGTCACACGCTGCGATGTCGCTAACAGCACCGGATGTGCGTCACTAACGCCGTGACCCCGACGATATATTGTTACCGATGTCACAGCGTGTAAAGCACCCTTAAGTCTCCCCAATTTGGAAAGAGCCCAATAAAAAAAAAAAAAGGGGGGGGGGTTCCATCCTCATTCACTCCCTTCTAAAATTATAAATGATAACACTTTTCTATGTCAATGTCTGACTTTTTAACCCCTAAATAATGAGCTCCTTACATGTTGAGGCTGACCACGCACCATTCCCAGGAGATGATGGCTGTGTTATTCTGCCATCATCTGCCTCGAACAGCCGGGGGTGGAGCTTAGCTTTGCCTACCTGGTAAATGCAGTTGTCAATCTCTGGTGCAGTAATCAATGGCTTCAATGTGTTTTAAATTATGCAATGTGCATCATTAACATGGTTTTAAAAAAAAAATAATTCAATGTATTTATATTAAAAAAAAAAGATAAATTAAAAAAAGACCTTATTTGCTTAGGTGAATGGAGTACACAAATTAGGTTTCAGTGATAAGGGCAGCGCTTTTGCTGGGTTCAGTCACAAATTTAATATTTTTTTTTTTAACTTAGTCATGCCCTACCACTTCTCCTCTGCTGAGCTCTGCCAGTTATGGTTACTAAGTCGTGACATCACCACAGGTCCTGCACCACCACTTCTCTGCTGAGCTCCGCACATTACGTCAACATGGTCGTGACATCACCACAGGTCCTGCACCACCACTTCTCCTCTGCTGAGCTCCATCAATTATGGTCACTAAGTCGTGACATCACCAGAGGTCCTGCACCACCACTTCTCTACTGAGCTCCGCACATTACGGTAACATGGTCATGAGATCACGACAGGTCCTTTACCACCACTTCTTCTCTTCTGCGCTCCGCCCATTATACTCGCATGGTTGTGACATCACCACAGGTCCTGCACCATCACTTGAAGAGAAGTGGTGGTGAAGGACCTGTGATGCTGCCACAACCATGTGACTGTAATGGTCGGAGCTCAGCAGAGGAGAAGTGGTGGTTTAGGACCCATGGTGATGCCACGACCATGTGACCGTAATGGGTGGAGCTCAGCAGAGGAGAAGTGATGGTGAAGGACCCATGGTGATGCCACGACCATGTGACCGTAATGGATGGAGCTCAGCAGAGGAGAAGTGGTGGTGAAGGACCCGTGGTGATGCCACGACCATGTGACCGTAATGGATGGAGCTCAGCAGAGGAGAAGTGGTGGTGAAGGACCTGTGGTGATGCCACAACCATGTGACTGTAATGGTCGAAACTCAGCAGAGGAGAAGTGGTGATTTAGGACCTGTGGTGATGTCAAAACCATGTGACGGTAAGCAGTGGAGCTCAGTAAAGTAGAAGTGGTGGTAGGGCGTGTTAAGTTAACAAAAAAAAAAAAGGATCATGCCTGAACTTGAGTGACTGTGACTGGACCCAGGAAAAGGGACGCCCCTATGACTGAATCCTAAGGTATGTACTCCATTCATCTAAGCATATAAAGTCATAGAATTTATTGTTTTTAAAACCAAGTTAATGATGCACATTGCAACATTTACAACACATTGAGGGTGGTTTAATATTGAAAATCGACATGACAAGTTCCCTTTCACTATCAAAGAGCAGCTGATTTAGTAGTCCATAGTTTTTGATGTTTTTCATTCTTTGTTCCATTATTTTTCGTTGATTGGTTTCATGATGCTATTTATTAGGGAAGCAATAAATATACAAATATCAACACATATGTGCTGTAATTACTATGTGACTCCACTTAGTATGGTCTTTAAAGTATGAAACAAACAAATTCATATATCTGGGCTATTATTTCATAATATTAGGCTTTATCTGGTAAACGGTGAGGTTGAAAAACATGCAATAATCGCCATTTTTACATCACTCTTTTATCTTGTATAATGCAAAAAAAAAAAAAACCTCAAATGATTTAGACAAAAGCTTTTAACTCAACGCATAATTGCATCAAAATTACAATAATTGTACCAATTAAAATAATCCTGAATGAACAGTTTGTCATCTTAATGTTCCGATGGTTTATAGAAGGATCTACTTAATTAGCTGAAATTACTTTCCAGTGTTGGTATCAAATGTCATTTGTTAAAAGTTGAACGATTTAGAAAATAATTTAACCAAGCAATTTCACAAAACACCAAGAAGTAACGTTTCCCTTTTTCAGCTGAATAAAGCAAGCAGATGTGTCATCAAATTACTATAAAAACAAATGAGGCTTTTTATGGAAAAAAAATAAATTTTACTACTTGCAAAGAAAGGGGGGGGAGAAAAGAAAAATACCATTTTCCAATTGTTTCACCAAATCTGAATTCCTTAATAATAAAATAAGCGTGTAGCCTTCATCGCCTGCTGCTATTAGCGAGCTGTAAATACAAGCCGGTCCTGCCCCCGCATTTAGAGAGGATGCTACCATTGGGATGTACCCGGACGGCGTAGTACCTAGCACGTAGAATCGGGAAATGGCTCTATATATCCTGGGCTGCAGCTGGACCATTTATCTACATTACTAAGTGCTCGAAAAATGGAGGCATTAACCATCCGTTGCTATTAAAACAAACAGAACGGAGGCTTTGTATTGTCGAGGTCCATGTGGAAAATTGGTTCGGAATAGCCATGTTTATTTCAGATCTGTATGTTTTGCTGAAAAAATAATGGTCAGCTGTGCCTGGAAGAGTTACTGGAGGAAATAAAGGCACAAAGCGTGGATCTCCAGTCACTCACGAAAGACCGAGGCATTTATGGTCCAGCAGCAGGGAACAGATGGAAAAAGTCATGAAATTGCCACCACAACTCCTCCTGCACTTTCCGTGAAATAGTAGGTTTTATTCTATTGAGGGCATTTCTTGGCATGAAATAGAAATGGTCAACTGTGCCTGGAAGAGTTACTGGAGGAATAAGGCACAAAGCGTGGATCTCCAGTCACTCACGAAAGACCGAGGCATTTATGGTCCAGCAGCAGGGAATAGATGGAAAGAGTCATGAAATTGCCACCACAACTTCTCCTGCACTTTCCGTGAAATAGTAGGTTTTATGCTATTGAGGGCATTTCTTGGCATGAAATAGAAATGGTCAGCTGTGCCTGTAAGAGTTACTGGAGGAATAAGGCACAAAGCGTGGATCTCCACTCACTCACGAAAGACCAAGGCATTTATGGTCCAGCAGCGGGGAACAAATGGAAAAAAGTCATGACATTGCCACCACAACTCCTCCTGCTCTTTCCGTGAAATTAGTAGCAGTTTTTACTCTATTGAGGGCATTTCTTGGCATGAAATATAAATGGTCAGCTGTGCCTGGAAGAGTTACTGGAGAAAAAAAGGCACAAAGTATGGATCTCCAGTCACCCACGAAAGACCAAGGCATTTATGGTCCAGCAGCAGGGAACAGATTGAAAAAATCATGAAATTGCCACCACAACTCCTCTTGCACTTTCCCTGCAATGCAGGTTTCATACTATTGGGGGCATTTCTTAACATGATAATGAACTTAAAGGGAACCTGTCAGCACAAAACTTTGGTCTAATCTGCAGGCACCATGATATAGAGCAAGGGGAGCTAAGCGGATTGATATATAGTTTTGTAGGAAAACATTCAGTGTAACTTGTATTTTATCCATTTAATCCTCTACTCTTTCTTGGATTTTCAGTGCAGTGAGTGGTCCTATGTCTGACTCAATTACTGATAGGACAACCCACTGACCAAAAATCCCAGCAAGAATAGAGGTAAAAATGAATGAAACACATAGTATACTGAATCCTTTCCTTCAAAAGTATATATCTATCCGGTCAGCTCACCCTGCTCTATAACATGGTGCCTGCAGATTGCACTGTAATTTCATGGTGACATGTTCCCTTTAAATAGAACCTGTCAGCATCTTACCATAACGTTTGTAGGAATCCAATGTGCCAGCAATGAATATTCCAGCATAGAAACCATAATCAGGTTGACCGTACACAGGGATGAAATGAAAAAACTGATGACACTTCCTAACAGACAAATGGTGCAAACTAAACATGAAATATACTCTAACAAATGAAATGTTTATATTTATCTCCTTTGCAGTAATGCATGTCCAAATTCCTATATTCAATGTTTGAAAGTACACAGGGGGCATAAGACTACTCTGTCTAAATGTACTGACATGCCAACAATGTAATTCCAGTGTTATGTGCAGATGGACTTCTCTAGATTTCATATGACTTGCACATCAAATCAGTAAAAAAAAAAAAAAAATATATATATATAATTTTATATTTTTTTTTACTGATTTGATGTGAACGTCATGAGAAATCTAGAGCAAAAATAATTATATGTATTATATATAAAAAATTTATATAACATTCTTATAATATAGTAATTTTTAGTCTATGATTTCACTATATCTGCACATCAAATCTGTAAAACAAAATTAAATTTTATATAATTTACTTTTTTTTACAGATTGGATGTGCAAGGCAAGTGAAATCTAGAACAAAAATTATATATATACACATACATACACATATATATATATATATATATATACACACATTATATATATATATATATATATATATATATATATATATATATATACACATATACATATACATATATATACACACTTATTTATTTTTTTATGTCCTTTTTTTTTTTTTTTAATTTGTATAGGGTTACGAGCACCTTTACTGCCATACCTCTACTTTGATATGTTGATATGTAAATATGTGCGGAGAGATCCCCTTTAACTGAACTAGCAGTTACAGAATACCTATGTAGAAAGGTGCACGGCTCTACATCAAGTAGAATATATATTCTTTATGAAAGAACATAATAAATAAAAACATAAAATTAGAAAAAGTCAGATATAAGAGGTAGGCAAGTGATGATAACAGAACTCCCTTGTATGACTAACAGAGGGGCACAGAAGAAGAATATGACCTGCTCAAGAATCAGTGGTACAGCCATGAATGGATGAAGTACGCCGATAAAAAAAACAAAAAAAAAAAAAACAGTGACAGGTCCTCCCTAAGTTTTAGCGGGTCTAGAGCTCATCCATGGTTCAGTGGAGCAGTAACATTTCACAAACCATGTTTTCTGTAGTCCCCATCGCGGTCCCGTTGGTGGACGCTGTGAAAGTTCAGATAGAGGGTCCTAACCCATTGGGGAATATTTATTAAGGCTGGTGTTTCAGACAACTGAGGCAGACAATCATTTTCCAGCTTTTGTTAGCTTTTTGCGCAGAGTTTTTTATCTCACACATTTCAGCTGAGCTCAGACTTCAGATTAATGTCTGCTGCATTTATTTACGGGTGTCTAAGGCCTTGAGACTGTGGTTTCTATTAAGCAACTGTGTAGTAGACGCAGATTCCTCAGACTGGGTGACCGGTGACAGAATTACAGCGACTGTCTGAGGACAACCACAAAACTGGGGTTTTGGAGAAATATGCAGGACAAACATGGGCTATTTATACGCCGTGTTTATTGAGATTGGACAAATCTGTAACCACAAGGGTCAATTCTGGTCCATGATGGCAAACACAAAGTGACAAATCTCATCTGATCCACGTCCATTATTCCCATACAATGCATTAGCTTTAAAGAAAGTGACCACCAAAATGCAACATTTTCCAGCTTAAGGCTATGTGCGCACTAGAAATGTGAAGTTTCTCAAGAAAATTTCTTGAGAAACTTCTGCCAGTGAAAGATTTCCGGACCTGCGGAAAAAATCCGCACCAAATCCGCATGCGGTTTTGCCGCGGATTTGTCCCTGCAATAAATAATAAAGATAATCGATAGACAGATAATGGATAGAGGGAAAGATGGATAGATGAATAGATAGATAGAGGGATAGATAGATAGATGAATAGATGAATAGATAGATAGATAGATAGATAGAGGGATAGATGGATAGATAGATAGATAGATGAGAAAAACCTATATAATGTTCCACCTCCCTGCATTTTCTAAGCTGGCACTCTTTAGTGACTTTCATGTGGCACTAAAGGGTGCTTAGCCTTGTATTTAGCCATAAAATAAATAAATAATTAAAAAAAAACGACGTGAGGTCACCCCATTTTTTGTAGCCAGCTAGGGTAAAGCAGACGGCTGCAGCCTGCAGACCACCGCTGGCAGCTTCACCTTGGCTGATAATCCAAAACAGTGGGCACCCCACGCTGTTATTTTAAATTATATAAATAATTTAAAACAAAAAACGTGCGGTCCCCCCATATTGGATCACCAGCCAAGGTAAAGCGGACAGCTGGGGTCTGATATTCTCAGACTAGGGAGGTCCACTGTTATTGGACACTCCCCAGCCTAAAAATAGCAGGCCGCAGCCGCCCCAGAAGTGGTGCATCCATTAGACGTGCCAATCCTGGCGCTTTGCCCCAGCTCATCCCGCGCCCTGGTGCGTTGGCAAACGGGGTAATATATGGGGTTGATGCCAGATGTGTAATGTCACCTGGCATCAAGCCCTGGGGTTGGTGAGGTCAGGCGTCTATCAGATACCCGACATCACCAACCCAGTCAGTAATAATTAAAAAATAGAGAACAAAAAAAGTTTTATTTGAAAAAACACTCCCCAAAACATTCCCTCTTTAACCAATTTATTGAAAAGAGCACAATCAATTCCACGTCCGGCGTAATCCAATAAGGGGGGGGCACGGCGATCCATACCATAGTCGCTGTCCCAGTCAATGAAGAACAGAATGTTCCCCATTGGCTGGGAGAGCAATGCAGTGACCTGAGCTAACATCAATAGGTCAGCTCAGGTCACTGCAGGGGATGACGAGCGCTGCCATCAGGAGCATAGATGAGATCATTACCTTCTGTGATCATCTCCTATACTGCTGACGTCAGCGCTGTCACTGACTTCTATGCCCGCCGCGTTGTCAGAAGTATCGCGAGAGCCCGTGACGTCACCGCTAGTGATAGTCTCGGGCCGCTCGCGAGACGGGCATAGACAGCAGTGACAGCGCTGACGTCAGGAGGCAGGAGATCGTCACAGCAGGTAATGATCTCACCTCCTGACAGCAGCGATCGTCATCCCCGCGGCTCCCAGCACTGCAGGATGTCAGTGTCTGCCTGCGCTGCAGCGTGACAGGCTGCTGACACTGCGGGCAGACACTGACACCCTGCAGTGCAGGCAGCCGCGAGGCCGGAGCAGGACACAGACTGCACGGGCACCTGGAGGTCGCACGGAAGTGCTTCTGTGCGGCGTCCAGGGAGTGCGACGTCTGTGTTTACTCTGCTCCGCTTCCTCTTCCTGGCATAATGACATCGCTTCCTGCAAAACCGCAGGCAGCGATGAGCATTCCCGCAGGTAAATCGCGGCTATTCCGGTGGTATACCGCACATCATTGCTACCTGCGGAATACCCCCGGAATACCGCAGGTACCTGCGGAAATTAATGGACATGCACATTTTCTCAAGAAAGTTTCTCGAGAAAATTTTCTCAAGAAATTTTCTTGAGAAAAATCCGCACAGTGCGCACAGCTATTTTTTTTTCTCATTGAATTTCATGGGAAATGTCTGCACAAAGATTGCAGACATTTCTCAAGAAATTTCCGGGGCAAATCCGCGGGTAAATCGCACTAGTGCGCACATAGCCTTAGGCATCATTCAGACGTCCATGCTCAGTGATTTTCATTGACACAACCTGTAACAGTATATTGGGCTGTTCACGTGTCCGTCTTTTTCTCGTAGACCATCCACAAACGTAACTGGAGACATGTTCTTTTGTGTTCTTTACATGACATGACTCCAGCAGTCACTTCTCCAGTCCCCCCGCCCGTTCCCTTGGCTCCAGTGACGGCATGTGATCACAGTAGTCCATAACTGGCCATAGTGGTCACCTTAGTGGTGACAACATCCCAAAGTTGGAGTCAGGTAAACAGAGACTGGGCAGAGGGTAGAAGGAAGTAATGGCAAGAAGGGGCAGAGGAATGTTAAGGTGAGTATTACCTTGGGCCATTGTAAGCAGTGAAATTGGAAAACTTCTTTGGGGCTTGATTCACAAACAGATTTTTATGAAATTTTTTTTATGCCAACCAGAAGACTGCATTTAACCTCTGCATGACGTATTTACATCTTATATTGTGTCCCTGCCTTTGATGTGAGATAACACACCGAGCCCACATCTCTCCCTGTACATGATGGGCTGATCTGATCAGTCGTCGTGTGCCTCTAACAGCTGCGAGTGGATTTGGAGATCCGCTTGTTGCCGTTAACCAGCTGTCATTCTCAGACAGCGGGATGTAACACGTGCCAGTGGGGAGTGCTCCATTCTCCACACCCACCGGCGGTTCTGTGACATGTTTGCGGGATGCTGTTGGACTTAGCTGATTATGTATATTTACGTCAATATGTACGCCTGGTACAGGTCACAATTTAACAAGATGTTTAATAAGGACAATCCGGTATTTGGTACTAGGGGACAGCAGATCCACTTTGAATAGGGGCGGATGTGCAGTACCCGGCCGCAGCCACCATGCAGGAGATGAAGCTATGCCATCCCGCTATGCCACCAACCACATCCGGCAGCCAACGACATTAGAATCAGATGATGGTCGGGGTGGCTAAGGGCCGTTTCACACATCCGGCATTTCGCCGGATTACCTGATCCGGCACAATCCAGTACAGTGTTAATACTGTACAATGGTATCGCAGCAAGCTCCGAATCACATGCTCCGGTCACATGACAGCATGTGACCGGAGGTTGCCGCGATGCCATTGTACTGTATTACCCTGTACTGGAGTGTGCCGGATCAGGTAATCCGGCGAAATGCCGGATGTGTGAAACAGCCCTAACAATCAAGAATGTAAGGAATCCCAATAGAAATTAACAAAACCAAAATTCCTAAACATTTCAAATTTTATTAAATATAATATTAAACAAACTCAATAATTTGATATGAGAAGAGCACTCCAAAAGACAAGTGAAAGGACCAAAAAAAAGTGAGGTAAGCAAGGGTCTAAGTAAGCCTAAAGGGCCCCACCGTTGCCCCTACGGTCTCGCCCTACCTTGCCGCGATGGTCGGGGTGCCCTATATATCTGGTACTGATGACCTATCCTAATTATAGGCCATCAATATAGTACTGACCAAACCTTTAAACTTTTTACCTATATTTTTATAATGACCCAAAATGCGTGAACATTTCTGCACTCATTCATGGAGGGCTATGGATAGAGATAAGCTAACCAGTAGGAATTTCTTGTCGTGGAGCCATTTTTTCCATTTGTATAAGACAATGGAGACTAAAATAGAGACGTGTATTTCAGTTACAATTGTGGAATCTGCGCGTTTCACTAAGTGTGTGATTGTGACGGTATAACGAGGACCGAATAGAAGATTGTGCCCTTCATCATTAGGAACATTCACAATTACACTACCGGGATATTTATTTTTTCGATATCGGTGGCAATGGCCGCAGGTCTGTATAAGTGTACAAGAAATAGAGCAATTCCACACTATGCTCCTTACAGGGATGTCTGATAAGTATCAAAAAAAAGGACAATCCAATTTCAGTGGTTTACGTGCTGCGTCTGTAATGATAGCGTTGACATTACTAAATCAAGAGCAGCCCCTGCCGCATTTTTATAACAGCGGACCTCCGGGCACAGTGCTTTATCTACACATCCTAGCTTAGAATTACGAGCTGCGAGAGATGTCATCGCATTTATCTGCAATCTATTACTAATTTTCCGAAGTGTTTTGCCTGCAGGACAAGGATGCCGAGTATTCCCCACGCCAGAGCGAAGGGCAGGGAGAGACGACGGCTGCAGCAGGATTTAACTATCCACTTTAAATGCTGTCATTTCCCATCTGCTCCGGGGCGAGAGGCAAGGAGGCATCAACAAGAGAAAAGAATGTGCGAAAAAAGTGGGATCACCACAATGAATAAATATACAAAAATATCTTTATTATAGAAATAGGCACAAATACCAACAACCGATTAAAATCAATTAAAAAAGCAAAACAGCTTATGGGAAACACACATACTGAGAGTGCCAATGGTCTGACACCCAAAGAATACCTCACACCCTCAAAGAGCCCCAACCCCACAAACATATAATAATGCAATGATTTAAGACACAGTGTCCATAAACTGGGACCACCAAATAAGCAGATGGAAAATGCAAAATCAATCAGACAGATCAGAGTCCCAGTAGATGCCGTGGTGGTTTGGCAATGCAGCAATGTCGCCACCAATAAGCATGATTTAAAGCAAAAATAGCCCATACAATACCACCTACGGATGGACACACAACGGGGTGCAGGCAAGGAGTGGAGGGGTGAGGTATGAGCCCCACGCGTATCGCTACAAACAAGGTGTAGCTTCCTCAGGGGAGATGTGCAATGATGGAAGCAATGTGCCTTTTTATTTAGTACAACATAATTAGAACATAATTACTAAATTGCCTACCAGCGTGTGGAGAAAGAGGCAAGGAAAGGTTGCTGTGGAAATGGAAGACGCCCGATGGAAGCTGCCATTTTGCCACGTGATCACAGTCATGTGAATGGGAAAGAGCCACAGGAAATGTAGTATGCGCATGCGTTCGCAACATCAAATAGCAAGCGGCGTAGATAATCATGCTAGCAGCGTAAAGCATCGTAGCCGGCGCGTGCGCAATAAGCAGATGCTGAAATAGATGGTCCCCACACATTCCACCGACTAGTGTGAAGAATACCAAGTTACACCTTGTTTGTAGCGATACGCGTGGGGCTCATACCTCACCCCTCCACTCCTTGCCTGCACCCCGTTGTGTGTCCATCCGTAGGTGGTATTGTATGGGCTATTTTTGCTTTAAATCATGCTTATTGGTGGCGACATTGCTGCATTGCCAAACCACCACGGCATCTACTGGGACTCTGATCTGTCTGATTGATTTTGCATTTTCCATCTGCTTATTTGGTGGTCCCAGTTTATGGACACTGTGTCTTAAATCATTGCATTATTATATGTTTGTGGGGTTGGGGCTCTTTGAGGGTGTGAGGTATTCTTTGGGTGTCAGACCATTGGCACTCTCAGTATGTGTGTTTCCCATAAGCTGTTTTGCTTTTTTAATTGATTTTAATCGGTTGTTGGTATTTGTGCCTATTTCTATAATAAAGATATTTTTGTATATTTATTCATTGTGGTGATCCCACTTTTTTCGCACATTCTTTTCTCTTGTTGATGCATACTAGTTTTCTAATGTGCTAAGTGGCTTTGATCCCCTCATATTTTTCATTAATCTGTTTTGGTGCCCTCCCCTCCCACTGTTGTACACAGTTTTAGCTGTGAGAGGCAAGGAGGAGCGCGGCAGATCTGCACAGACGGAGAGTTTATACTTATTTATATATTTCACTAATGCCTCTCAGGCCTGAAATCCACAAGAAAATCCCAGATAAACCTCTTATTCACTCATTAAAGTAACTCTCAGGGATATTGAGATTCCAGGGGCCCCAGCAACAGTGCACAAAGAGGAGCAAACTATCCGCGCAGGCCGCTGATCACCACCCTGACTGTATCCCATTGTAAGAGCCCCTAAAGACCCCTGAAGACGTTATACAAGCTCTCTCTGCATTTACGGGACCAGACACATGTGCTGTGTGGAAGAAGCCATTGCATACTCTTACAGATGACTTTGTGCTCCCATACCTTTTCCCAAACTAACCGTGCCGCTCCTGATCATTGTCGTATTAGTGGAAGTGTACTAGAATAGCATGGACACAGACTCAGAAAATATCAAGCATTAATGAGTTAATGAATGCCGAAGTCATGTCATTTAGTAGATCGGGGTCCTTTTCACATTGCCGCTGGCGTGTACATTAACCGTATGCACCAGACAAGCTCCTGGCACACATAGATCAATCGATCGATCACAACTACCAGAGGACATAAGCCTGTCCTTTCAGCCTACGTCAGTCCAACTGATGATGAGTCTGTTACCTGCATGGACTTAAACAGCAGGTTGTGCTACGCCACACAGAGGCGGAAAGCAAAAGTGGTAGAGGGGGTGAAAGATCAAACCCATTAACGATGGTTTGGAGGTATTTAATTCACAGTGTTCACTATATGGTAAAACTGATGTGTCGATATGATGCCTCAGGTCAGGACAGGTTTGTAGATACCAAACATGTATAGGTTTACTTTTATCCAAGGGGTGAAAAAAATACAAAAGTTTGTCCAAAAAATAAGTGGCACACTTTTTGCGCCATGTTCCACGACCCGCAGCGTTCTCATTTCTCGGGATATTCATATCTGTTGATCAGTGCTGCACAGCTCCGATCAGCAGAAATGCTGCGTTCCTGTGAGAGCCGATGCTCTGCCGGCTATTACAGGAGCTACATCATGATAGGGACAGGAGTTATCACATGACCCGTCGCTACTGTGGCAACCATCAGCTCCTTGTGATCGCGTCACAAGGCTTTCGATGGCGGCGGGAAAAGGTGTGTTCACATTTTGACAGCACAGTCTAAGGGATTAACAGGTGCGGGTGGATCGCAGATCCACCGACACCTGTTAGCCTCCCATCTGCTATTCAAATCAGTAGACATGTGTAGGGATCACCGACGGCTCACCGCAGAAGCATTTAGGATGTACCAGTACGTCCTAGGTCGTGAAGGGGTTAAAATCAAAATTATTTACTCCCCATTGGAAAGTGATTACAATGCATGTAACATAAGTGATTTCTCTAAATTCCACACAAAATAAAATATTTACTGACTGCTGCAGTCTCAGAATCATTCATCTCCATATGACAAGAATCTTTAGTACTTCGTGGAGCCCCCCTGGCTGTTATGACCCACTACAAACCTGATGCATAGATAGACACAGCTTCTGGAAGCGTTCCTGAGTAATCTTAGTCTTCCTCATGGCCAATGGCCTCCAGGTCTCTACTATTCTTGGGTTTCTGTGCTGCAACTGCATTTTGCAAAAGTCAAACATTTTCTATGAGGCTCAGGTCAAGTGACTCAAGAAGGCCACTCCAGAATCTTCTAGGACTCCTTCTGAATCAAAGCTATGCTGAACTTTAAAGAATGTTTACCATCAATGTGTTGTTGCAAGGTCCAACGATGTCCAAGTTTCACAGAGTCCATAATGCTTTCTCCTAGGACTTATACTCGATTAAATCCAATCTACCTTCCACACGCTGCATCACAGAGCCACCGCCATGAGCCGGAATGGAAGAGTTATTTGTCAATTCAGGACTTTCAACACTGTTAGTATTGAATGAGTCCAGAGAAAAGTTCATAATGCTTACAGCAGATAAAGGATGTTGGCCTTCAGGGCAGAGTGGCAAAGAAAAAGCCATATCTGAGACTGGCTACTAAAACGAAAAGATTAATATGAGCAAAAGAACACAGACATTGGACAGAGGAAGATTGGAAAAAATTGTTATGGACATACAATTCGAAGTTTGAGGTGTTTGGATCACACAGAAGAACATTTGTGAGACGCAGAACAACTGACAAGATGCTGTAAGAGTGCCTGACGCCATCTGTCAAGCATGGTGGAGGTAATGTGATGGTCTGGGGTTGCTTTGGTACTGGTAAAGTGGGAGATTTGTACAAGGTAAAAGGGATTTTGAATAAGGAAGGCTATCACTCCATTTTGCAACACCATGCCATACCCTGTGGACAATGCTTGATTGGAGCCAATTTCATCCTACAACAGGACAATGACCCAAAGTACACCTCCAAATTATGCATGAACTATTTAGGGAAGAAGCAGACAGCTGGTATTCTATCTGTAATGGAGTGGCCAAATCTCAATCCTATTGAGCTGTTGTGGGAGCAGCTTGACCGTATGGTACACACAAAGGGCCCATCAAGCCAATCCAAATTGTGGGAGGGGGAAACATGGGGTGAAATAGCTCCAGATCACCTCCGCAAATTATCAGCTAGAATGCCAAAGGTCTGCAAAGCTGGAATTGCTGCAAAGGAGCATTCTGTACCGAAAGCAAAGTGTGAGGAGAAAATTATTATTTCAAGTAAAAATCATTATTTCTCACCTCGTCAATGTCTGGACTATATTTTCTATTCATTATACAACTCTATCTATATATATAATTGCCTTATTCTGTCTGTCTGTCTTGCTCCAAAATTGTGTCACCGTGACAGTGTCGTTAGCGTGACAACTGTCGGATTGGCCACTGGCTCAGCCTGGCACCGGCACCGCCACCCGCCCCCCCACGGATTGGCCGCTCACCTCGACCTGGCCCCGCCCCCCGCATGGATTAGTCGCTTGCCCCGGCCCTCCGTACGCATCGCCCGCTCCAGCGTACACTGGCTCCCGTTACACATGTGCAGGGAGCCGGCATACGCTGACGCCTCGCCTGCTCGCCCCCGCCACACGTTGGCATACTCGGCCCCGCCCCCGGCGGACATAACCTTGCGATGCTGGGATTGTGACGGAGCCGGTGTACGCTGTTAACCATGATACACATCGCGTAACTATAGGAAGCGCTTCCCTTAGTTACCCGATGGGTATCATGGTTACCAGCGAACACCGGCTCCCGGTACACATGTGCAGGGAGCCGGCATACGCTGCGGTCAATAATGAAGTGTGATGCAGCGGTGAAAGAGTTAAAGACACTGCAAGACACTTCATTATAGGCAGCGGGCACCCCCAGAAGAGAGAAGACAGAAGAAAGAAGACCCCGCAGTCATACTCACCAGACGCCGAACGGGAGCAGGTGAGCGCATCAAGGTCCTGCAGCGGCGGAACACACACACATGCACACACATAAGAACAGACACACACACATCAGATCATACTCACTCACTCTCACACACACCTCACACACACATCAGATCGCATCCACACACTCACAAGATCCAGTGATATCGCTTACTTCTCGGCGGTGATACTGTGCATGCAGTGACCTTCCAGGACCTGCCGGAGGATCACATGGCCGGAAGCATGTGGTATCTCCGGATGTTGTGAGTGTGTGAGCGCGTATGTGCGATATCGTCTGTGTGTGTGTGTGTGCGTGTGCGTGCGTATGGGATCGGATGTGTGCGCGTATGCGATCGGATGTGTGCGCGTATGCGATCGGATGTGTGCGTGTATGCGATCGGATGTGTGCGTGTATGCGATCGGATGCGTGCGTGTGTCCTGATGTGTGAGTGTATGCGATCGGATCTGTGAGTGTCGGCAGAAGGCAGAGGAGCACGGCGTGCAGCACAGCTGCTGGGACCGCCCACCGGAGGGCACAGGGAGGAGTGGGGTGTCAGTGTATGCGATCAGATGTGTGCGTGTATACTGTCTGATGTGTGACTGTGGAGCACGATGGGGAGTGCGCAGCATGGGGGATGGAGCACGATGGGGAGTGCGCAGCATGGGGGATGGAGCATGATGGGGGGGTGCGCAGCATGGGGGCTGGAGCATGATGGGGGGTGCGCAGCATGGGGGATGGAACACGATGGGGGGGTGCGCAGCATGGGAGATGGAGCACGATGGGGGATGGAGCACGATGGGGGGTGCGCAGCATGGGGGATGGAGCACGATGGGGAGTGCGCAGCATGGGGGATGGAGCACGATGGGGAGTGCTCAGCATGGGGGATGGAGCACGATGGGGAGTGCGCAGCATGGGGGATGGAGCATAATGGGGGGTGCGCAGCATGGGGGCTGGAGCATGATGGGGGGTGCGCAGCATGGGGGATGGAACACGATGGGGGGTGCGCAGCATGGGGGATGGAGCACGATGGGGGATGGAGCACGATGGGGGGTGCGCAGCATGGGGGATGGAGCACGATGGGGGGGTGCGCAGCATGGGGGATGGAGCACGATGGGGAGTGCGCAGCATGGGGGATGGAGCACGATGGGGGTGCGCAGCATGGGGGATGGAGCACAATGGGGAGTGCGCAGCATGGGGGATGGAGCACAATGGGGAGTGCGCAGCATGGGGGATGGAGCACAATGGGGAGTGCGCAGCATGGGGGATGGAGCACAATGGGGAGTGCGCAGCATGGGGGATGGAGCACGATGGGGGTGCGCAGCATGGGGGATGGAGCACGATGGGGGGTGCACACCTCCCCCCAAAACACACACACAGCGCCACACGCGCACCGCACAACACACCACACACACACTGGGAACCACAAACACCGCCCTAAATAATAATAATAATAATCTTTATTTCTATAGCGCCAACATATTCCGCAGCGCTTTACAATTCAGGAGGCTCATATACATATACACATATATGCCCTACACAGACACCCACACACAGACAACGCCACACACACACACACAACACCCAACACACAAACACCGTGGCATACACAAATATACGCACATACCGCGCAACACACACACTGCACAAAACATACCTCCCCCAAAACACACGCACGCACTCCACACCCACACAAACCGCGCAACACACACAGCACCACACACACAGAACGCTGCAGACACACAGCGCTCCACAAACAACGCAACTCACACAACGCAACACACATACAACACCGCTCTCACACAACCCCACACCCAGACAACACCCAGAACATTTACAGCGCCCTACACAAACACTGGCAACTACACACAACAACATCGATATATATAACAAAAAACATACATTAACTACACAATAAATTCTAGAATACCCGATGCGTTAGAATCGGGCCACCTTCTAGTTGATAAATAAATATATGATTTTTCATGGAAAAGACAAAAATTGTCTGGGTGACCCCAAACGTTTGAACTGTAGTGTACCTTTGAGCCTTGTGGCCGAAGAGTTCTATTTTAACCTCATAGTTCCACAGGACTTATTTCCAAAATGCAACAGGCTTGCTTAGATGTAATTTATATACTTCTGACGCTGAATTTTATGGTGAGGAGACAGTAGAGGTTTTCTTCTGATGATACTTCCATGAAGGCCATAGTTGTTCAGGTGTCTCTGACCAGTAGAACAATCTACCACAACTCCAGATTCTGCTAAATCTTCCTGAAGGTCTTTTGCAATCAAGCAGGTTTTCTTATTTGCCTCTCTATCAATCCTACAAGCAGCTCTCAGAGAAAATTTGCTTGGTCTCCCAGACCTTATCTTAACCGCGAATGCTTCTGCTAACTGCTATTACTTAATTACATTTCAAACTGAGGAAAGGGCAACTTCAAAATGTTCTGCTATCTTATAGCCTGCTCCTGCTTTGTGGGCCTCCATCATTTTTATATTCAGAGTGCTAGGCAGCTGCTTAGAAGAACCCATGGCTGCTGGTTTTAGCACAAGGTTAGAAAAGGCTGGGTTTTTATAAGGCTATGTGCGCACAGTGCGTTTTTCGCGGCGTTATTGCGCGTTTTTCGGGTGCGTTTTTGGCCTCAAAACTGCAGGACTTTGCTTCCCCAGCAAAGTCTATGAGTTTTCATTTTTGCTGTCCGCACACATCTGTTTTTTTTACCTGCGTTTTTGAGTTAAAAAAAAAAAAATGGACATGTCAGTTCTTTCCTGCATTTTTCTGCGTTTTCCCCCCATGCAATGCATTGGAAAAACGTAGCAAAACGCAGAGATCAAAAATGCAGCAAAACGCAGCCAAAAACGCACCAAATCGCGGCAAAAACGCATGCGTTTTTTGATGCATTTTTTCGACGCAGGTGCGTTTTTGTGCGTTTTTAGCGGCCAAAAACGCACAAAAACGCAGCGTCAAAAAGACGCAGTGTGCGAACCTAGCCTAAAGCTGTGGCCTTTGCTAACGATGATGGTAAAGAAGCCATAACTTAAAAAGGCTAAGGTCTGAAACCTTGGTTTGAGAACACCAATATCAAATTTTTGCATCGGACAATTTTCCTTTTTGTAATTATTAAAATATTAAAGTTGATAATATTTTTTTTTTCTCTAAAATACAAAAGGAAATCTGTCCTCTTAAACTTTATGCCTTTTAGAGATCATTTCATCTTCAACTTGCAATAACAGAGATTTTGACTAGGGGTGCCAAAATGTTTACATGAGACTGTACCTACAATGACCACAGAGTTTAATCACCAAACCTGGAAACCCCTTTAAATGTCTCATTAAACTTCAAATACACAGTGTGCGAACACTGACAGCATCCCAAGCTGCAGCCCATCCAGAGAACATGGATCTAAAGTTCATCACAACTGTACAATACTGCCATCTGCTGGAAAACTGCAGACACTGTCAAACTCAATTTTTTTTTTTTTTTTTACAGTCTGCAGCCCAAACTAACGGGATAGGCAAACTCATGGTCACGTAGGGACATATCCCACAAATTATTAATGCATAATAATAAGGGGGGAAACACCTGTATGCTGGGTTCATACGAGAGTAGGAACATTTGTAATATTTTAATCCGTATTATCTGTATTCCATCTGCAAGTTTTGTTTTTTGTTTGCTTCCACTTTTATACATCAACAGTTCGGGTACTGTATTTGTGCTAGTAAATTTAATTATTAAGTTAATAACAAAATAATTATTTAGGTAATAATTCCAGTGTATTTGTAAAGAATGTGGACAATATGTAAGGAAATCCATTTTTAGTTTTGCTTTTTTTGTGCACCCATAGACCGGAATAGGTGAGTGTCATCTGAAAACCCACACACACTGAGTTTTCATACACATGGACACTTAGAGGAAAAAATAAAAAAAACCTCTTTGAACAGCCTTACTGAACAGTAGCCCATGTGCTGTCCAATTTTGACAAGCGCATATAATACACTCGTCGGAATGAGCCCATTGTGTGGAAATCGCTGCCTCCAAACTGGAATTGAAGTTTAGTGAAGTATGCTAATTAGGGTGCTTAGTGCACCCTGGGTGTGCCCAAGAGGCTAAGTGCCCGTACCACCTAGTGGTTTTGCATGGTGCCGCCTCCCTGGGTGATGACTGACAGCTTGCTTAGAGTCAGCACTCTAGAGGAATCTCAGCCAAGCCAAAGCTGTATCACCAGTGAGAGAGGCTGGGCCATGCAAAACTAGTGGGCGGAACAGAGTACTGCATCTCTTAGCCACACCTAGGGTGCACCAAGTACTCTGTGGTTTCTGGAAAATAGAGGCAGCAATTAGATCACAAAAGATTTAATTTTTATACGGGCGATATGGCAGCACGGTGGCTCAGTGGTTAGCACTGCAGTCTTGCAGCGCTGGGCTCCTGGGTTCAAATCCCACCAAGGACACCATCTGCAAGGAGTTAGTATGTTCTCCTCGTGTTTGCGTGGGTTTCCTCCGGGTACTCAGGTTTCCTCCCACACTCAAAAAAAAAAAAAAAAAGCATGCAGATAGGGAACCTAGATTGTGAGCCCCAATGGGGACAGTGTTACCATTGTATGTAAAGCGCTGTGGAAATAACAGCGCTATATAAATGAATAAATATTATATTATTATTATTATTATATCCCCGATAAGGCTAGGACCTGATTCATCATTTGCAATTTCTTAAGTCACTCAGTGTTGTTTTCGCTGACCTATTTTGCAACAAATTCTTCAAGATGGAGCGAGTGGTTTAAGAAATTGGAGCAAATTTTGTTTTAAAAAGCGCTTTATGTTTCTCTTTGAACAGTTTTTGCATCTCTTCAGCACCAAATGTAGCAAATCCTTTAGGCCCGGTGCGCACTTACCGGATTTTGCCGCGGATTTTCCGCGGATTTGCTGCAGAAAATGTTCATAACATCTCTGCAGTGAATCACCAGCAAAACCTATGGAGAAAAAAAATCCTGTGCGCACTAGGCGGAATTTGACAGCTGCATGTTTTGCTGCGGGATTCCCGCAGCAAAAACAAGTGCATGTCACTTCTTTTCCGCACGTCACTGCGGCATTGCACTACATTGACTCCAATGTTAATCGTGAAATCCCGCAGGGAATAACGCAGGCAGCACATTCTGTGCAGTTCACTGCGTTTTCCTGCGTTATTCCCTGCGGTATTTCGCGGTTTACCTCCGGTAATGTACATCGCTTGTCTGCGGTTTGCAGGGAACTGATGTCATTACAGGAAGAGGAAGCCGTGCAGAGTAAACACACACATCACACTCACACAGACATCACAGACATAGAACACACATAGAACACACATAGAACACACATAGAAAGAAAACGGAAATATAGAAAACAAAGAACGTGGGCTCCGCTGCATATTTACCGTCCAGCCGAGGTAAGCACACAGTGGCGGCCCGGTATTCTCAGGCTGGGGAGGGAGAGGGGCAGGGTTAATGTCCCCCGCCTCACTCCCCCTCCCGCAGCCGAGAATATCAGCCGCAGCTGCCCCGGGACTGTCGCATGCATTATGCGGCAGTACCGGCGTGTCCTCGGCTCTTCTTGCTGCCGTGTAGCAGTGGCAGCAAGGTAATACAAGGGGTTAATGGTGGTGGATCACCGCCATTAACTCCAGGCTTGATCATGGCAGCGTCTATGTGACAGCTGACATGATCAACCCGTAAGTAAAGTGAATAAAACACAGACACCGAAAAATCCTTTATTTTAAATAAAACAAACAAGCCTCGTTCACCATTTTATTAACCCCTCCCGCAGCAAAGCTCCGGCGTAATCCACCGCTCCGGCGTAATCCACAGGTCCTGCGCTGCTTACATCCAGCCGCGACTGTCACAGACATAGCGCTGAATGAATGCAGCAGACAGCAGAGGTAATTACCGGTCATTTCCCACGGCCGGTAATGTGAACTCACTGCCAACCGTGGGAAATGCAGCGATCTGTCCTCTATCTATCTATCCCTCTATCTGTCTGTCTATCTATCTATCCCTCTATCTATTCTTCTGTCTATCTATCTACTATCTCAGAATTAAATGACTTTTTTTTTTTTTTTAATGTGCTTTATTGCATTGAATGCAATAAAGCACATCCCAACCCGCACGCGGCAAAACCGCGGCAATACCGCGGTGAAACCGCAGCAAACCGCATGCGGTTTTTGGGTGCGGTTTGCAGCGGTTTTTTACCGCGGGTGCGGTAATCTTTGAGAGCATGCGGAATTTTCTCAAGAAAATTCCATTTCCCAGTGCGCACATAGCCTTAAAGACATCCTGTCATTGGCTCAAAATCTGGAGTTAAAATGCTGCAAAAATCTCTGCGCTGCCGAATCTGTCACTTCTCCGTTTTGCAGAGATAGTCCCCTTTGTTTCTTCTAGAGCGCAGTATGTGAGATCTCTGACCTGTGCGCTGCCATTACTTCAAGTTATTGTGGACAAGAGTGGTCCTTACAATCTGCTGGTGCGTGTGGTGTATTTAATTATTCCCTTTGCGTCTATATTTTGGTCTACTTTTCGTATCACGGGGTAATTTGATGTGTAATGTGTTGTTCTCCATCTGAGGTTGCATTTACGTATTCTTAAGACCATCTAAGAATGAGAAGTTTTAAATTATGTTCCAATATGTAAAACCATAGAATTCAGAGGGTGTACTTAGTTTTTCTCATGATTGTATATGGATCATTGGGTGATGATCGAAGTAAATAAAAGACTAGAGTAGAATTATGAAGAAAACAGACTGTCCTGGGATGTTTTTTTAACTCTTCCCTCTCCTCAGTATCTGGTCATGTAAAATTAAGATTATATTGCAGATTTGTGGACTGTAAGAATCATATTCATGCATTGTACCCAATGCAAAAAAAAATATTTGTCTGCTTTACCGAGACTAACACTTTGCCCACTTGTTTGCCCTTGGTTAAAATGTCCATCGCAGCGGTGCGCATGCACGGTGGCACTCCTAGCATGTTCGCGTCGGCCGGCCTCCATACGGTGTGACGCGGGTAACCTGTGTGACGACACTGGAAGTGCCCGCGTCACTTCCGGGAGTGCCCGATGACGCGGACCTCTGCCGGAGTCCCGCCTCACCTGCGGCCATTGGTAGCTGACAGCAGCCATTTGAGTGGGGTATTTAAACCTGGTATGAAGTATACACATCACACCACGGGCCCCCGAAGAAGATATCGAAACGTGCACGTTGGGGCACGTTTTTCTTGGGCATTCTAAACCACCATGGGTGAGTGAACACTACCCTATAAGATCGTATCATAGTGTTTGCAATTATTTGGAATAGTATACTATGTGGGAATTTCTGTTTTAGCTGAGGCTTGTACTTCAGTGGGGAAAAAAGGATGGCTAAATAGATATATGAAATCTATGATTTTCATTTGTATATGGGATAAGTGTGGTTTTCCACTATTGTCTCACATCTATATCAATCTAATTGCATTTTATTATTATGAACCACTGAGTATGTGTTTGCTGATTAATATTATAACATCCGTTCACATTTTGCCATGTGTGGTCTGCTGGCCCTCTGTGATTTGTCTTCAGGGACTCCCTGTAAAAACCTGATAATGATGATTTGATTAATTTGTATGTCACTTCTTGCTATAATACTATTTAATAAATGATTTATATTTTTGCAAGGAGTTTGTATTTGATGTTGTTGATCATTATATGATCAGGACTACGTTTCCCCTCAGTTCTCTCACTATAAATAGTAGTAAGCCAAATATTGCAGTAAGATCCTATACAGGAGACTATATACTAAACCGCCCAATGCTGGCGAACATGCACATAACTCCTGAATGACGCTTAGAGCTAGAATTCATATCCCTGGGCTGCCGAGTTTGGTCTTGTAGAATTGCAGAATGTTTAGACCTTAGTCATTGTCTGCAGCCAACCAATATTATCGAGAATGTATTTTTCATATCAATTTGTATGACTGTCAGATAATTAAAAACAAATGACTATAAAAGATGACCCCACCTCTCATAAATCGTCTTCAGCGTGGTTTGATCATGGACGGCCTCCGTCTCCTCAAGGTACAGGATAAGCCATGACGTTCTATATGGCCACTGCTCTGTAAGGTTGATCCAAGAAGCCAATCTGTCCCAATTAAAAGTGATCTGATTGGCTCTTAATAGCCTTCCTACAAAAAGTAGAAAAAAAAAAATAAGAAGAAGAAAAAATGCCCTACATACAATAGGACTCACAAACATTGGAGTAGGTTCCTTCATTGCTTATAAGACTGGCTACCTGAATGTGGCTGTGAATAATATTGAAGCTCAGTCCTATGCATTTGGACTAGACAGCATTGCAGTGCCAGAAACACACCACCATAAGGACAAAGTACACAAGGCTCTCAAGACAGGGTCTGCCCCTTTATTCTTTCGGATTGCCACCTATCAAATGTTCATGGCATATTCTGAGGATCACTCATTAACACTAGAACTACTGAGGTAGTCATTTTGACTACTTTGCACCATGTATTTCTATATAGGTGTCACGAGTCCAGTAGTTCTAGTGTTAAAGAAGTACTGCCATCAAAATCTTTATCCTCTTAATATATAGCAATCATCATATTATATAGCAGTGTTTACTTACAATTGTTCATTTTGCTTTTCTACCCAGTTAATTCTTATCTTTTTCCATTTGGTCTATGATATCACGTGATTAAAAACAGACTAGCTGAACCCTTCTAAGCTCTATGTAGAAACAGGAAGTCACTTTTTCCTGCATAATGGTAGGGGGAAGAGGAAGCAGCTGGGTCAAGAGTTGAAGAGGGGGGGGATGACTCACGCAGCGAAAAGAGACATCCTGTTTCTACATAGGGCCTAGAAGGATTGAGCTAGTCAGATTTTATTCAAATGATTTTATAGACCTAATGGAAAAGAGAAGCGTTAACTGGGTAGAAAAGCAAAAAAGAGAATTTTGTTTACTTACCGTAAATTCTTTTTCTTATAGTTCCGACATGGGAGACCCAAACCATGGGTGTATAGCTTCTGCCTCCGGAGGACACACAAAGTACTACACTCAAACGTGTAGCTCCTCCCTCCGGGCTATATACACCCCCTGGATGACAATCTACCCAGTTCAGTGCAAAAGCTGAAGGAGGACATCCACCCATAAGTAGAGATAGAGTAAAACTCGGAAAGACCGGAACTCTGACTACTAACAACAGCCGGTGAAACACACGGAACAAAAAAACTGCCAACAGGCAACAGTGAGGGTGCTGGGTCTCCCATGTCGGAACTATAAGAAAAAGAATTTACGGTAAGTAAACAAAATTCTCTTTTTCTTTATCGTTCCTTATGGGAGACCCAAACCATGGGACGTTCCAAAGCAGTCCATGGGTGGGAAATAAACCAAACTGAGAAGTAGGCAAAACCTAACTTCACAAATGGGCGACAGCCGCTTGAAGAATGCGTCTGCCCAAGCTCGCATCTGCCGAAGCATGAGCATGCACTTGGTAGTGCTTCGAAAAGGTGTGCAGACTGGACCACGTGGCAGCCTGACAAACCTGCTGAGCCGTAGCCTGGTGCCTGAAAGCGCAGGAGGCACCGACAGCTCTGGTCGAGTGCGCCCTAATCCCCGGCGGGGGAGGTACCTGAGAACACTGGTAGGCATCGGTGATAGCCGACCTGATCCAACGAGCTAGGGTCGGTTTAGATGCAGCGAGACCCTTGCGCTGACCTGTGGTTAGCACAAAAAGTGAGGTGCACCGCCTAAAAACGGCGGTGCGTGACACATAGATTCGGAGCGCCCGCACCAAATCCAAGGTATGCAACGCCCTTTCAAAGCGATGCACAGGGGCCGGACAAAGAGAAGGCAATGAAATGTCCTGGTTAAGGTGGAAAGGAGACACCACCTTAGGGAGAAAGTCCGGAGACGGACGAAGAACCACCTTGTCTTGGTGAAACACCAAAAAGGGGGATTCCGAAGAGAGCGCAGCCAAATCAGAAACTCTCCTGAGAGAAGTTATGGCTACTAGAAAAACAACTTTCTGTGAAAGTCGAGACAAGGGAACCTCCCTGAGAGGCTCAAAGGGGGGTTTCTGTAAGGCCGTGAGGACCAGATTAAGGTCCCAGGGATCCAAGGGCCGCCGGTAAGGAGGAATGATGTGAGATGCGCCCTGCATGAAAGTGCGCACCTGAGCCAGTCGGGCGATACGCCTCTGGAACAATACCGACAGAGCCGACACCTGTCCCTTGAGGGAATTGAGGGATAGTCCTAGCTGTAGACCGGACTGTAGAAAAGACAGGATGGTCGGCAAGGAGAACGGCCAAGGAGCATGGTCGGAAGAGCGACACCAGGACAGGAAAATCCTCCAAGTCCTGTGGTAAATCTTGGCCGAGGAAGACTTCCGAGCCTGAGTCATGGTGGAGATGACCTCAGAGGGAATGCCTGAAGCCGTCAGGATCCAGGACTCAAGAGCCACGCCGTCAATCTGAGAGCCGCAGAATTCTGGCGGAAGAACGGACCTTGAGAGAGAAGGTCTGGGCGGTCCGGGAGATGCCACGGCACCTCTACGGACAGACGGAGCAGGTCTGGGTACCAAGCTCGCCTGGGCCAGTCCGGAGCAATGAGTATGACTCGACGGCCCTCCATTCCGATCTTGCGCAGAACCCTGGGCAAGAGCGCTAGAGGGGGAAACACGTAGGCCAGACGGAACTGAGACCAATCTTGAACCAGTGCGTCTGCTGCGAAAGCTTGAGGATCGTGGGAGCGAGCCACGTAAACCGGAACCTTGTTGTTGTGCCGGGATGCCATTAGGTCCACTTCCGGAGTGCCCCACTTGCGGCAGATTGATCTGAACACTGACGGGTGCAGGGCCCACTCGCCGCTGTCCACGGTTTGACGGCTGAGGTAATCGGCCTCCCAGTTTTCCACGCCTGGGATGTGGACTGCAGACATGGTGGACTTGGAGTCCTCTGTCCACTGGAGGATTCGTTGAACCTCCAACATCGCCAGACGGCTGTGAGTCCCGCCCTGGTGATTGATGTAGGCAACAGCTGTCGCGTTGTCCGACTGAACTCGAATGTGCTTGCCCGCCAACAGGTGGTGAAAGGCTAGGAGAGCTAGAAACACAGCTCTGATCTCCAGCACATTGATCGAGAGGGCTGATTCGGACGGAGTCCAAGTGCCCTGTGCTCGGTGATGGAGAAATACTGCTCCCCAACCGGAGAGGCTGGCATCCGTGGTGAGGATCACCCAGGACGGAGTCAGGAAGGAGCGTCCCTGAGACAGAGAGAGAGGCCGAAGCCACCACTGAAGGGAGCTCCTGGTCTGTGACGACAGAGCCACCTGCTTGTGTAAGGAAGAGATCCGCTTGTCCCAACAGCGGAGAATGTCCAGCTGCAGGGGACGCAGATGGAACTGAGCAAAGGGGACCGCTTCCATGGACGCCACCATCTGACCCAGCACCTGCATGAGGTGTCTGATGGAATGACGGCGGTGCCTCAGCAGAGAGCGCACCGCCAGACGAAGAAACTGCTGTTTGACTAAGGGCAACTTGACAAGTGCCGGCAGAGTCTCGAATTGCATCCCTAGGTACAAAAGCACCTGGGTCGGGGTCAGAGTGGACTTGGGCAGGTTGACAAGCCACCCGAACTGAACTAGCGTGGCGAGAGTGAGAGAGACACTCCGCTGGCAGTCTGCACTGGATGAGGCCTTGACTAGAAGGTCGTCCAGGTAAGGAATCACTGCCAACCCCTGGAGGTGCAGGACCGCAACCACTGCTGCCATGACCTTGGTGAATACTCGAGGGGCCGTGGCTAAGCCGAAGGGGAGAGCCACGAATTGGAAATGTTCCTCTCCGATCGCAAAGCGTAGCCAACGCTGGTGTGAAACCGCAATAGGCACATGCAGATAGGCATCTCTGATGTCGATGGATGCCAGAAAATCTCCTTGGGTCATTGAAGCAATGACCGATCTCAGAGATTCCATGCGAAAGTGCCGCACCTGAACATGCTTGTTGAGAAGCTTGAGATCCAGGATGGGTCGGAAGGAACCGTCCTTTTTGGGGACTAGAAAGAGGTTTGAGTAGAAACCGCTGAACCGTTCCCGGGCGGGAACCGGAACAATTACACCGTTGGCCTGCAGGGATGCCACGGCCTGAGAGAAGGCGGCGGCTTTGGAGCAGGGGGGGGTGGACAGAAAAAATCTGTTTGGCGGGCTGGAAGAAAATTCTATCCTGTAGCCGTGGGAGATGATATCCCGCACCCACTGATCGGAGACGTGTTGCAACCACACGTCGCCAAAGTGGGAGAGCCTGCCACCGACCAAGGACGTTGCTGGCGCGGCCAGATAGTCACGAGGAGGCTGCCTTAGTGGCAGCGGCTCCTCCGGTCTTTTGAGGACGCGGCTTTGCGCGCCAGTTGGATTTACGATCCTTGGCTGCAGTAGTGGACGAGGCCGAGGGCTTAGAGGATGACCAGTTAGAGGAACGAAAGGAACGAAACCTCGATTGGTTACTGCCCTGGACAGGTTTCTTGGCTTTAGCTTGTGGCAAGGAAGTACTCTTCCCGCCAGTAGCTTCCTTAATTATGTCATCCAGCTGTTCCCCAAACAGCCGGGACCCAGCAAAAGGGAGACTCGTAAGGTACTTCTTAGAGGAAGCGTCTGCTTTCCACTCTCGAAGCCACAAGATCCTGCGGATCGCGAGGGAGTTAGCGGAGGCCACCGCCGTGCGGTGAGAAGCCTCCAGGATGGCAGACATGGCGTAGGATGTAAAAGCCGAAGCTTGAGAAGTTAAGGCATCCGTCTCAGGAATAGAGTCCCTAGAGAGGGAATGAATCTCCGCCAGAGAGGCAGAGACTGCCTTAAGAGCCCACACTGCCGCAAAAGACGGGGAGAACGAGGCTCCTGTCGCCTCATATACAGACTTGGCCAGAAGGTCAACCTGGCGGTCAGTGGGATCCTTAAGAGAAGTGCCATCAGCCACAGCTACGACTGTGCGGGCTGAGATTCTGGACACCGGAGGGTCCACCTTTGGGGACTGGGCCCAGTCCTTAACCACCTCCGGTGGAAAGGGAAAACGGTCATCTGAACTACGCTTCGGAAAACGTTTGTCAGGACAGGCCCTGGGCTTGCTAACAGTGGTGTGAAAGCTGGAGTGGTTAAAAAACATACTCCTAGGTTTCTTAGGAGAGGTAAACTGGTGTACCTCTATCAGAGAGGGTTGTTCCTCTGACTCTGGTGGGTTGAGGTTCAGTACGGAGTTAATGGACGCAATCAAGTCACTAACATCCGCATCACCCTCAGACAAGTCAATGGGGTACATAGAGGCAGCGTCTGAGCCCACAGTAAACGAATCCTCCTCGCCCTGCACCTCGGCTTGAGAATCAGAGCCGTGGGACGAGGAAGGAGAAGGATCCCTGCGTCTCCGTTTAGGGGGACGGGGTCCTAGGACATGCTCTGAGGGCTCTGCAGAGCTCTGAGCCGCAGAGACACCCTGAGAGGGGGGCTGAGAGGGGGGCTGATGCATGGACAGCAGTGTCCGGGACAGCTGCCCCATGGAGTCGGCAAAAGACTGGGAAATAGCTTGTGAAAAAGAAGCTACCCAAGCCGGGGGTTCAGCCACCGGGGCCGGAGCAGCCGGAGGAACCCATGAGGCGGCTCCAGGCTGAGACACAAACATGTTAGCACAGGCATCACAGTGTGGGTATGTGCTTGGCTCTGGCAGAATGAGCTTACATGCAGTGCATATAGCGTACATGTTTGCAGCCTTGCTCCTAGTGACAGACATGCTGCTGATGGTGGAAGCTCTGCAGCCAGAATACACTCCTGTAGAAAGTCTGAGAGTGTAATAAAAGTCCACAACCAGAGGTTGTGGCTTACCAGCCCTTGCTCTCTGTGTGCCCTCCGGATTCCACCGCTCCTCTGTGAAGCGTCAGCCTTCTAACAGTATGCAGCTGCAGCATCCAGCGTCTTACAGTGCAAGAACGCTGAAAAAATGGCGCTGGGAGAAGAGGGGGGGGCGTGTATAAGCCCCAAGAGCGGGAAAACACGGAGGGCAGAGAGATACAGGAAGAAATACAGGGGAGGGAACATCTCCCCAGAGAGGAGTGCCCTCCCCTCTGCTGGTCGGGCGGTGGGCGGTGCTGTATGCAAAACATGCAGAGAACCGAAAACGAAACTAGGCCCAAACAGAAGCCGGGGCCTAGATTTTAAAACGCGGCCGACGAGCAGGCACCTTCGGCGCGGTTCTCAGGGGAAAACCCCAGAACCGGCCGGAATTAACAGTAACGCTAAAGCACATACTGTCCCCCACATAAAAGTACCCGGGACCCCTGAAAAAACGTCTCAATACTTAGCTCTTGAGACGCAGGGCCATGTCCCTGAATGGGGGTAACGCTCCTTCCAGCAGGGACCAGACAGGGCTGCGGATGGAGACCGGCCTTCTGCAAGCAGAGAGGACCGTGGAGGCTCCCACTTCAAACAGAGCCTCGACAGAGGGTGTGAAGGAGCGCGGCATGTGAAGGCTCCAGCCTTATAAAGTCAACCTTAACAGCACCCGACAGAGTGGGGTGTGAAGGGACATGCCGGGAGTCCAGACTGGACCCGCTTTTCTTCCAAATCTTTAAAATTAAAATAAAAAAATATCAGAGAATGCAAGTGTGTGTGTACTCCTGAAACACAAAGCATTGAACTGGGTAGATTGTCATCCAGGGGGTGTATATAGCCCGGAGGGAGGAGCTACACGTTTGAGTGTAGTACTTTGTGTGTCCTCCGGAGGCAGAAGCTATACACCCATGGTTTGGGTCTCCCATAAGGAACGATAAAGAAATTAGCAATTGTAAATTCACAATACCATAATATCATGATTGCAATATATTAAGAGGATAAAAACTTTGATGGGAGTGCTTCTTGTTTATATTTCTCTGTGCTCTGCAAACGACGTTCAACTAACATCCACAATAATCCAACCCTCCCACTCCCTGCTCCAAGACTTGTCCCGAGCTGCACCAATCCTCAGGAATGCTCTACCCCAAAAAAGTAGGATGATCCACAACTTGCGCAGCTTCTGACGCTCCTTAAAAACACATCTCTTTAGGGTGGCTGATCACCTTCCCCAATCAAAGTCAATTCATACAGTGCCTACAAGTAGTATTCAACCCCCTGCAGATTTAGCAGGTTTACACATTTGGAATTAACTTGGCATTGTGACATTTGGACTGTAGATCAGCCTGGAAGTGTGAAATGCACTGCAGCAAAAAAAAATGTTATTTCTTTTTTTTTTTTTAAATTGTGAAAAGTTTATTCAGAGGGTCATTTATTATTCAACCCCTCAAACCACCAGAATTCTGTTTGGTTCCCCTAAAGTATTAAGAAGTATTTCAGGCACAAAGAACAATGAGCTTCACATGTCTGGATTAATTATCTCTTTTTCCAGCCTTTTCTGACTAATTAAGACCCTCCCCAAACTTGTGAACAGCACTCATACTTGGTCAACATGGGAAAGACAAAGGAGCATTCCAAGGCCATCAGAGACAAGATCGTGGAGGGTCACAAGGCTGGCAAGTGGTACAAAACCCTTTCCAAGGAGTTGGGCCTACTTGTCTCCACTGTTGGGAGCATCATCCGGAAGTGGAAGGCTTATGGAACTACTGTTAGCCTTCCACGGCCTGGGCAGCCTTTGAAAGTTTCAACCCGTGCCGAGGCCAGGCTTGTCCGAAGAGTCAAGGCTAACCCAAGGACAACAAGGAAGGAGCTCCGGGAAGATCTCATGGCAGTGGGGACATTGGTTTCAGTCAATACCATAAGTAACGTACTCCACCGCAATGGTCTCCGTTCCAGACGAGCCCGTAAGGTACCTTTACTTTCAAAGCGTCATGTCAAGGCTCGTCTACAGTTTGCTCATGATCACTTGGAGGACTCTGAGACAGACTGGTTCAAGGTTCTCTGGTCTGATGAGACCAAGATCGAGATCTTTGGTGCCAACCACACACGTGACGTTTGGAGACTGGATGGCACTGCATACGACCCCAAGAATACCATCCCTACAGTCAAGCATGGTAGTGGCAGCATCATGCTGTGGGGCTGTTTCTCAGCCAAGGGGCCTGGCCATCTGGTCCGCATCCATGGGAAGATGGATAGCACGGCCTACCTGGAGATTTTGGCCAAGAACCTCCGCTCCTCCATCAAGGATCTTAAGATGGGTCGTCATTTCATCTTCCAACAAGACAACGACCCAAAGCACACAGCCAAGAAAACCAAGGCCTGGTTCCAGAGGGAAAAAATCAAGGTGTTGCAGTGGCCTAGTCAGTCTCCTGACCTTAACCCAATTGAAAACTTGTGGAAGGAGCTCAAGATTAAAGTCCACATGAGACACCCAAAGAACCTAGATAACTTGGAGAAGATCTGCATGGAGGAGAGGGCCAAGATAACTCCAGAGACCTGTGCCGGCCTGATCAGGTCTTATAAAAGACTATTATTAGCTGTAATTGCAAACAAGGGTTATTCCACAAAATATTAAACCTAGGGGTTGAATAATAATTGACCCACACTTTTATGTTGAAAATTTATTAAAATTTAACTGAGCAACATAACTTGTTGGTTTGTAAGATTTATGCATCTGTTAATAAATCCTGCTCTTGTTTGAAGTTTGCAGGCTCTAACTTATTTGCATCTTATCAAACCTGCTAAATCTGCAGGGGGTTGAATACTACTTGTAGGCACTGTATATAGCCCCTCCGCCATTTCTCAGAACATAATTCTCCATCAAATTCCAGTGTGCCCAAAGCATTACAAAGATTAGCTGGTGATTGTTTCATGCAGCCTTTTATCTATCCACCCAGTTTTTGGAGATGGCTGGACCGTTGTTGTAAATAAGCACTTGAACCTTGTGTAACCACCACCTCACCTCATTGTAGATTGTAAGCTCTTACAAGCAGGGCTGTCTTTGCTTTAAATGTTGTATCTTCTATAACTGTTACCGTATTTTCCGACGTATAAAATCATTTTTTTAACCCCTGAAAATCATCTCAAAAGTAGAGTGTCGTCCTATACGGCGGTGCACAGTGCTGCATGAGCCCATTGTGTAGTAATGCCCTCCTACCAGTCCCCTTCTTGTCCCCTATTATGCCATTAGTTACACACAATAAACATTATTCGCACCTGTCCTCTGTTCCCGTGGTGCCTTCAGCTCCTTCTGGCAGACTGCAGGCCCTTAGATCCCTCCGCGATAGCGTCCTGTACATGGTACCGCCGCCGCTGCAGTGCCATAAAGTATTCAACTACAGTAAAGCGCTGACAGTAGCAGCGGTGGCCCCATGTACAGGACACGATCATGGAGGGAATCTATGGGCCTGCGGTCCGCAAGAAGCACTCCTCCATGAACGCATCCCATACATGTGGCCGCTGCTGTCAGCGCTTTACTGCAGTTGAATGCTTTACGGCACTGCAAAGTATTGAACTGCAGTAAAGCCATGAAGGCCGACAGCAGCCCTGTGCAACGGACGCTATCACGGAGGGGTCTATGTGCCATGTGGTCTACAAGAAGCAGCTGAGGTCATTGTGGGCACAGAGGACAAGTGAGAATAATGTTTATTGTGTGTAAACAACGGCATAATAGGGGACAAGTAGGGGACTGGTAGGAGGGCATTGCTAAACAATAGGCTCACTGCTATAAGGGGGGGGACAAGGAGGGGCACATTACTAAACAATGGGCTCATTACTGCAAGGGGACATTACTAAACAATAGGCACATTACTGCAGGGGACATTACTAAATAATGGGCACATTACTGCAGGGGATATTACTTAACAATGGGCACATTACTGCAGGGGATATTACTAAACAATGGGCACATTACTGCAGGGGACATTACTAAACAATGGGCACATTACTGCAGGGGACATTACTAAACAATGGGCACATTACTGCAGGGGATATTACTTAACAATGGGCACATTACTGCAGGGGATATTACTAAACAATGGGCACATTACTGCAGGGGACATTACTAAACAATGGGCACATTACTGCAGGGAACATTACTAAACAATGGGCACATTACTGCAGGGGACATTACTAAACAATGGGCACATTACTGCAAGGGACATTACTAAACAATGGGCACATTACTCAGGTCGGCTTATACTCCATTATATATGGTATATTCCAAACTCTATATTTTAATTGGAAAAGTTGGGGGTCGTCTTAAATGCCCAGTCATCTTATATGCCGGAAAATACGGTATTTATCTTTGTTATATGAACCTCAGAATTGTAAAGCGCTGCAGAATATGTGGGCGCTATAGAAATAAAGATTATTTTTATTATTATCCATATAAATCCCCAAAAACCTCTTCAAATCAGAACTAAAAAAAACAAAAAAAAAAACCCCCGAAACTTTGAGAAACAGTCTACTATTTGTACATTGGTCTGCTAGAAGATGAAAGGTGCATTTCTGCTACCCTAATGTTTGTGTGCTTCACAATACTCTGGCCAATGATTGCTACGTGTTATGGCGATCGAGACATGGAAATCCACTCTCCATCAGTGCCAAAACAAACAAAAAAATTGATTAAAAGGCCTTCTGTTTAGATTTTCTCAACAACAGTATTAACTGCTCATCAAGTTCTTAAAGGGGACCTCCACCTTTTGACTTTTTTTTTTCTTACTTAAATGCATGTATTTGAGGCTTAAAAAAAAAATCATTTGTATAATGTCTTCTTCAGCCTCTGCATTAATGAGAATTTACCCGTGAGCGTGTTCTGACAGTCCTACTGGAGTATTTCTAACACTTATCTTGTTCTGAGCTCCTCTCGGTTGATTTATAACCACAAACCACATCAAAAATGAATGTGCGGGAAACAAACAACCTATAAAAGCCAAAGCGTTAACATTTGTAATTAAACCCAATTACAAAATATGATTTTTAACTCAAAATACAGGTATTTAAAGAGAATCTGTCAGGAGGTTTGGGCTACTCCCATCTGATGATGGATTGGGTGCATTAGATCTCAACATGACTGATCCTTCTGTTCTTACAGGAAATAAGGCGCTGCCAAAACGTAAATGACAGTGGCTTTTTCCCCTCTTCCCACTGAGGATACATGCAGACTTGGCCAAGAGGGAGATGGGAGGGACAGCTGTCTAAGGTGTATGGCCATCTGTAGCTTCCCGCTTATCACCAACTCTATTACCTGTTACTGAAACAATATTTAATAATCTTCTCATAGTCTGAGGACTGATGTCACTGAACCAGTCTTCTGTCACCAGCAGCTTGGTGAGATCGAATGACATCTGACGGGTGATCGTGCGCTGCATCTGCCGTCTTCTGTACGTATCCTGAAGAAAGAACACAATTACATCTAATATTAAACAGGGTGGTCGGTATACGTTACTGGAAGACCAGCTCTAATATTCTCTGCAGTCACAGCGTGTCCTCAACATTACAGTGCAGAAATGCCCTTCAAGGAACGAAACAAAAACACTTTTCTTATCCAGACTTTGAGCCAGAAGGGAATGCCGGAGAACGGGAAATCACAGCAGGCAGAATAGTAAGAAAAATCCAGATCAATTCCATAGATTAAAAGTAATCTGGATTATCTTTAAAATATAAAGTGTTAAAGGGGTATTCACTAAGGATGTAAATGTTCAGGAATGGCAACATTTAGTTACTTGCGTCATCCAGTCTATAGCACTTAATGACCTGGGCAGGCAGATTTTTTTTAACATCCTTAGTGCCTGGCTCCCTATGTTGGTTGATAGCTGACATCAGGAGAGAAATCTTGCCCCTGCCAACGTCACCGCTGCCTTTGTGCCTGCGCTGTTCTGAGGGCAGCTGCATCAGCGTGCTACTGCACACATTCTGCCCATCAACGCTGTACACCCGCAAGGCACCGAGTGATGTGATCAGGAGGGAGACTTCCTGCCCCACACCCGTCAGCTATTTTTCAATATAGAAAGTCGGGCGCTTAAGACGTAAATGAGCTGTGGAGGTGGACATGTATTAGGTGCTCTGGGCGGGACCAAGCACCTAATGCTTCATATGCATATTGATAAAATGAGGATTTCTCAGGAAAGAGGCCGCAAACGGGAAGGTATCAATCCATGAATCTTTCAATGACCTACATGAACATATAAACTGTTAAGTGGGATTAAAGATGCTGATAAATTCTCATTAAGATTTCTATTTGTGACTTGAAGAAATCCCTTGAAGAATATTTCGAAATTAGGCGGCCATTCCTTTTTCTGAAGCCGGGCAGTTTTCCTCTTGTTTATTCAAGAGGAACTTGATACTGGTTAAAATCTGTTAATATTTGCCAACCCAGAACAGCTAAAAACTCTGGTTAGGAGACCACAGCGTACCCACCAGCATCAGGTTTCAGAAGGTGGACAGATCTCGGAAGTTACCCAATATGACATATGTACGTCAGGGTATAATCTCTACGGCACGGCCGAGCATTTGTGGAGAGTAAGCAATGTGAGGCGTAAACAAGACAACGACGACTGTCCAATTCCGCAGGAATATGAGCAAAGCACGTGGTCTTAGTTTATCCAGCATCTTGTCAAACTGAAATTTTTTATTATTTTTTTTTTAAATTTTCCATAAAAATCCTACATTTCACTTCTCTATCTCGTCAGCGTACTGATACTGTAAGATTTTTCCTCTTACCCGTCTGTTCAAGGCTGTTTTGCTGCCAAGTTTTGCAGTCTCTGCAAGACTGTGCTGAGAGACACGACGATCCATATCTTCATGGCCTCCTATGGAGAGAACAAAGTACAGAAGTCACAATCGCGTTTTTCTATAAAATATAAGCGTGCGAGTCTCAGGATCTTCTAAGTACGCTGGTTTGTTTCACACGAGGAAGGATCCATATAAAGAACTGCGAATAGCGAATATATATATAAAAAGTGTTGTGGAAGCCAAATTATACAACGCCACATTCATGTGACAACTCAGCAGCCATCTGGGGACGCACAGGATTGCGAAAACAAACTACCTCTACCACCGACCTTCATATACTGGTGGATGAGCGGGATTTTATTCTTAACATCGAAAAATATATTCATATTAGAGGAGTTGGCCCATAAAAAAACCCATTGATCACTATTCACAGAGCTGGGCGTCCAACTGATCCCAAAACTAGGGACCAAAAGTATCCACTGTAAGCAGAGCAGGTGTGAGCATGTGCGACCACCATCCTACAGACAGTGAGTGGACAAGTGGTTGCACATGCTCACTACTTCGCCATTCATACCCTGGACTTTGGGACCCCCATTTTCCTGATCAGATGCTAATCTATCCTGTGACTAGGTGATTAATGTGGTTTATAAGAAAATTCCTTTAAATAAAAAGATCTAAAAGGCAACCAGTCACATTGAACACGGCATCTGACATAGATTTGGAGGCACCAAGTAGATTGATATGCAAGTTTGAAGGAAAAGAATCTGTATAACTTGTAGTAATTCACTTATATTCCTGCTCTATGCTTTAAAGTCCAGTGGTCAATCCTAATTAGTTACTGACAAGCTTTCCTTCAGGTCATTTGCCTAATACTAGATTTCCCCAAAAATAAGACCTATTCTGAAAATAAGCCCTAGCTTGATTTTACAGGAATTTTGGAGTATGCTTGAAATATAATCCTTAATTCCAAATATAAGCCCTGGTTACAGTCAGAGCCAGCGTTAGGGGGAGTAAAGCGGGCTTTACACGCTGCAACATCATGAGTGATAGCACCCGCCCACGTCGGTGGAGCGTCACAGGGTGATCGCTGCCGTAGCGAACAATATCGCTACGGCAGCGTCACACGCAATTACCTGTTCATCGACATCGCTGTGGCCGCCGAACAATCTCTCCTTTAAGGGGGCTGTTCGTTCAGCATCACAGCAGTGTCACTAACCGGCTGCCCAATAAAAGCAAAGGGGTGGAGATGAGTGGCCGAAACATTCCGCCAACCTACTTCCTTCCTCATTGCCGGTGGCCGCAGGTACGATGTTGTTCCTCGTTCCTGCGGTGTCACACATAGCGATGTGTGCTGCCGCAGGAACGACAAACAACCTGCGTTCCAAACGAGGAACGATTTTTTTAAACATGAACGACGTGTACACGAACGATTTGACACCTTTTTGCGATCGTTACTGATCGCAAAAAGGTGTCACACACAACGACATTGCTAATGAGCCCAGATGTGCGTCACCAACACCGTGACCCCGACGATATCTCGTTAGCGATATCGTTGTGTGTAAACGGGCCTTAAAACTGCGTAATTTCTCAGGGCCCCCACCCTTAGGGATCTCAACGTTTGTATTCTGAGGTTAAGGATACGGGAATGAAAAGCACCAGGTAAGTGCTGCCTCAAGCAGTACTGCATTAGATGTGTGAGGCCATATGGCACCGTAAACAAAATATAATATTTAGTGTAGGACTGCCACATGGGAATTGCCGTGACGTTGGTGGGGTGGCTCAAAATATTGTAATGTTTTGCCAAAAAAAGAGAATTTTGTTTACTTACCGTAAATTCTTTTTCTTATAGTTCCGTAATGGGAGACCCAGACCATGGGTGTATAGCTTCTGCCTCCGGAGGACACAGAAAGTACTACACTAAAAAGTGTAGCTCCTCCCTCTGAGCATATACACCCCCTGGATAACCAAATATAGCCAGTTTAGTGCAAGAGCTGAAGGAGAATAGCCACCCACAAGTAGAGATAGAGCAAAAAACCGGAACAACCGGAGCCTCTGTCTACAACAACAGCCCGTGATAACACGCGGAACAAGAAACTGCCAACAGGCAACAGGGAGGGTGCTGGGTCTCCCATTACAGAACTATAAGAAAAAGAATTTACGGTAAGTAAACAAAATTCTCTTTTTCTTCATCGTTCCTATGGGAGACCCAGACCATGGGACGTCTCAAAGCAGTCCATGGGTGGGAAATAAACAGAAAACTGAGAAGTAGGCGAAACCTAACTTCACAAATGGGCGACAGCCGCCTGAAGGATGCGTCTGCCCAAGCTTGCATCTGCCGAAGCATGAGCATGCACTTGGTAGTGCTTCGAAAAGGTGTGCAGACTAGACCAAGTGGCAGCCTGACAGACCTGCTGAGCCGTAGCCTGGTGCCTGAAAGCCCAAGAGGCACCGACAGCTCTGGTCGAGTGTGCCCTGATCCCCGGCGGGGGAGGCACCTGAGTACACTGGTAGGCATCGGATATGGCCGACCTAATCCAACGCGCTAGGGTCGGTTTAGAAGCCGAGAGGCCCTTGCGCCGACCTGTGGTCAGCACAAAAAGAGAGGTGCACCGCCTAAGAACAGCGGTGCGTGACACATAGATCCGGAGCGCCCGCACCAGATCTAAAGTATGCAACGCTTTCTCAAAGCGATGAACAGGAGCCGGACAAAAGGAAGGCAATGAAATGTCCTGGTTAAGGTGGAAAGGAGATACCACCTTAGGGAGAAAGTCCGGAGTCGGACGGAGAACCACCTTGTCTTGATGAAAAACCAAAAAAGGTGACTCCGAAGAGAGCGCAGCCAAATCAGAGACTCTCCTGAGAGAAGTTATGGCCACCAGAAAGACGACTTTCTGTGAAAGACGAAACAAAGAAACCTCCCTAAGAGGCTCAAAGGGGGGTTTCTGTAAGGCCGTGAGGACCAGATTAAGGTCCCAGGGATCCAAAGGCCGCCGGTAAGGCGGAATGATGTGAGATGCGCCCTGCATGAAGGTGCGCACCTGAGCCAGCCGGGCGATACGCCGCTGGAACAACACTGACAGAGCCGAGACCTGACCCTTGAGGGAATTGAGGGATAGTCCTAGCTGCAGACCGGACTGTAGAAAGGACAGGATGGTCGGCAAGGAAAAAGGCCAAGGAGCATGGCCGGAAGAACGACACCAGGACAGGAAAATTCTCCAAGTCCTGTGATAAATTTTTGCCAAGGAAGACTTCCGAGCCCGAGTCATAGTGGAGATGACTTCAGGAGGAATGCCAGAGGTCGTCAGGATCCAGGACTCAAGAGCCACGCCGTCAATCTGAGAGCCGCAGAATTCTGGCGGAAAAACGGACCTTGTGAGAGAAGGTCTGGGCGGTCCGGGAGATGCCACGGCACCTCTACGGACAGATGGAGCAGGTCTGGGTACCAAGCTCGCCTGGGCCAGTCCGGAGCAATGAGGATGACCCGACAGCCCTCCATTCTGATCTTGCGCAGGACTCTGGGCAAGAGAGCTAGAGGGGGAAACACGTAAGACAGACGAAACTGGGACCAATCTTGAACCAGCGCGTCCGCTGCAAAGGCTTGAGGATCGTGGGAGCGAGCCACGTAAACCGGGACCTTGTTGTTGTGCCGGGATGCCATTAGATCCACTTCCGGAGTGCCCCACTTGCGGCAGATTGACCGAAACACTGCCGGATGCAGAGCCCACTCGCCGCTGTCCACGGCCTGACGGCTGAGATAATCTGCCTCCCAGTTTTCTACGCCTGGGATGTGGACTGCGGATATGGTGGACTTGGAGTCCTCCGTCCACTGAAGGATGCGTTGAACCTCCAACATTGCCAGGCAGCTGCGAGTCCCGCCCTGGTGATTGATGTAGGCAACCGCTGTCGCGTTGTCTGACTGGACTCGAATGTGCTTGCCCGCCAACAGGTGGTGAAAGGCTACGAGAGCTAGGAGCACGGCTCTGATTTCCAGCACATTGATCGAGAGGGCTGATTCGGACGGAGTCCAAGTGCCCTGTGCTCGATGGTGGAGGTATACTGCTCCCCAGCCGGACAGACTGGCGTCCGTGGTGAGAATCACCCAGGACGGGGCCAGGAAGGAGCATCCCTGAGACAGAGAGAGGGGCCGAAGCCACCACTGAAGAGAGCCCCTGGTCTGTGGCGACAGAGCCACCAACCTGTGCAAGGAAGAAGTCCGCTTGTCCCAACAGCGGAGAATGTCCAGCTGCAGAGGACGCAGATAGAACTGGGCAAAGGGAACCGCTTCCATTGACGCCACCATCTGACCCAGCATAAGGAATCACTGCCAACCCCTGGAGGTGCAGAACCGCAACCACTGCTGCCATGACCTTGGTGAATACTCGAGAGGCCGTGGCTAACCCGAAGGGGAGAGCCACGAACTGGAAATGTTCCTCTCCGATTGCAAAACGTAGCCAACGCTGGTGTGAAACTGCAATTGGCACATGCAGATAGGCATCTCTGATGTCGATGGATGCCAGGAAATCTCCTTGGGTCATTGAGGCAATGACTGATCGCAGAGACTCCATGCGAAAATGCCGCACCTGAACATGCTTGTTGAGAAGCTTGAGATCCAGGATGGGCCGGAAGGAACCGTCCTTTTTGGGGACTAAGAAGAGATTTGAGTAGAAACCTCTGAACCGTTCCCGGGCGGGAACCGGTACAATTACCCCGTTGGCCTGCAAGGATGCCACAGCCTGAGAGAAGGCGGCGGCCTTGGAGCAGGGGGGAGTTGACAGAAAAAATCTGTTTGGCGGGCTGGAAGAGAATTCTATCCTGTAGCCGTGGGAGATGATATTCCGCACCCACTGATCGGAGACGTGTTGAAACCACACGTCGCCAAAGTGGGAGAGCCTGCCACCGACCAAGGACGTTGCTGGCTCGGCCAGATAGTCAAGAGGAGGCTGCCTTGGTGGCAGCAGCTCCTGCGGACTTCTGTGGACGCGGCTTCTTGCGCCAGTTGGGCTTCTGGTCCTTGGCTGAGTTAGTGGACGAGGCCGAGGGCTTAGAGGACGACCAGTTAGAGGAACGAAAGGAACGAAACCTCGACTGGTTCCTGCCCTGGACAGGTTTCCTGGTTTTAGTCTGTGGCAAGGAAGTACTCTTCCCGCCAGTAGCCTCCTTAATAATTTCATCCAGCTGTTCACCGAACAGCCTGGACCCAGCAAATGGGAGCCCAGCAAGGTACTTCTTTGAAGAAGCATCTGCCTTCCACTCTCGAAGCCACAAGATCCTGCGGATAGCGAGGGAATTAGCCGAAGCCACCGCAGTGCGGTGAGAAGCCTCCAGCATGGCAGACATGGCGTAGGATGAAAAGGCTGAAGCCTGAGAAGTTAAGGCAACCAATTCAGGCATAGAGTCCCTAGTGAGGGAATGCATCTCCTCTAGAGAAGCAGAGATGGCTTTGAGAGCCCACACTGCTGCAAAGGATGGGGAGAACGAGGCCCCTGCCGCCTCATAGACAGACTTGGCCAGGAGGTCAACCTGGCGGTCAGTGGGATCTTTAAGTGAGGTGCCATCAGCCACAGATACAACTGTCCGGGCTGAGAGTCTAGACACCAGAGGGTCTACCTTTGGTGAGTGAGCCCACTCCTTGACCACCTCTGGTGGAAAAGGAAAACGGTCATCAGAACCACGCTTTGGGAAGCGTTTGTCAGGACAGGCTCTGGGCTTGGACACAGTGGCCTGAAAACTGGAGTGGTTAAAGAACACACTCCTTGTTCTCTTAGGCAAGGTAAACTGGTGCTTTTCTGCCAGAGAGGGTTGCTCCTCTGATACTGGCGGATTGAGGTCCAGTACAGAATTAATGGACTCAATCAAATCACTAACATCTGCATCACCCTCGGTCAGATCAATGGGGCACATGGAGGTAGCGTCCGAGCCCCCAGTAAAGACATCCTCCTCGTCCTGCGAGTCAGCTCGTGAATCGGAGCCGCGGGACGAGGAAGGAGAGGGGACCCTGCGTCTCCTTTTAGGAGGACGGGGTCTGGGAGCAGATGAAGAATCCTCTGTGAGCTCTGCAGAGCGAGCCGTAGCAGCAGAGGCGCCCTGAGAAGGGGGCTGATGCATGCTCAGCAGAGTCCGGGACAACTCTCCCATGGAGTCGGCAAAGGACTGGGAGATAGACTTAGAAAACAATTCTACCCAAGCCGGGGGTTCAGCCACCGGGGCCGGAGCAGCCGGAGGGACCACTGGGGAGACTCCAGGCTGAGGCACCACCATGTTAGAGCAGGCATCACAATGTGGATATGTGCTCGGTTCATGCAGTACGAGCTTACATGCAGTGCATATTGAGTACAGCCTTGCAGCCTTGCTCCTAGTGTGAGACATGCTGCTGAGGTGGGGGCTCTGAGCCAGAATGACCCCCAGAGATTGTATAAGAAGATCCACAACCGGAGGTTGTGGCTTACCAGACCGTTTGTGTGCCCTCCGGATCCCACAGCTCGGACCCCCAGACAGGTTATGCAGAGATGCTGCAGCCAGCGCCGATCAGTGTGAAAACGCTGATAAAATGGCGCCGGAGCGAGGAGAGGGGGCGGGGCCTAGTCCAAGAGCGGGAACCGGAGGGCCAAGAAGATATACAGGGGAGGGAAACATCTCCTCAGAGAGGAGTGTCCTCCCCTGTGCCGAACGGCCGGTGGGCGGCGCCGCACTGTCCCTCTGCATGACTGACATGCAGGGGCAGTGAAAACGAAACTAGGCCTCAGGCGAAGCCGGGGCCTAGATTTTACAATGCGGCCGGCGCGCAGGCACCCTCGGCGCGGTTCTCACGTGAAAACCAGAGAACCGGACGGAAATATCACAAAAGTAAACTGACACACTCTCCCCAACAATAAAGTGCAAGGGACCCCCTGACAATAACGTCTCAAATACTTAGCTTGTGAGACGCAGGGCCAGGTCCCTGAGGGATGAGTGCTCCGTCCAGCAGGGTCCTGAAAGGGCTGCGGATGGAGACCGGTCTCCTGCAAGGCAGTGAGAACCGTGCTGGCTCCCACTTCAAGCCAGAGCCCGAGGGATGGTGAAGGAGCGCGGCATGTAAGGCTCCAGCCTTGAAATCAACCTTAACAACAACGCCGACACAGTGGGGTGAGAAGGGACATGCCGGGGGTCCAGCTTGGACCCGCTTTTCTTCAAACTCTTTAAAATCAAAAATCAGATGAGAATGCATGTGTGGATGTGTGCCTCCTGAACACAAAGCATTCAACTGGCTATATTTGGTTATCCAGGGGGTGTATATGCTCAGAGGGAGGAGCTACACTTTTTAGTGTAGTACTTGGTGTGTCCTCCGGAGGCAGAAGCTATACACCCATGGTCTGGGTCTCCCATAGGAACGATGAAGAAATCTCTATTTTAGGCTAGTTTCACACTTGCGTTGGGTTGAATCCGCTGGGTCCGTTGCTGCGTCGTTTTGACGCATCCGTTATTTTTGTGTTGTCAACGGATGCAAAGGGTCCGTTATTTCACAGGAATCCATTAGCTGATTCCTGTGAAATAACGGACCGCTGCATCCGTTTGGCGTCCGTTAGGCGTCCGTCTAACGGAATCCGTCGGCTCGGTTTTATTTCTTTTTTTATTTTTTTTCATTCTGGGCATGCTCAGAATAAATTAGCGGAATCCAGCAGCGGATTCCATTGTTAAACACTTAGCGACGGAATCTGCTACCATAGGGAACCATTATAAATTTTAACGGAACCAACGGAATCCGCTGGTTGGCGTCATTTTGACACAAGCATTTAACGTTACATTCTGCGTTGCTTCCGCTTGGCGGAAGCAACGGAGTGTCGGCCAACGGAAGCAGCGCAGGTACTTTTGGCACAATCAATGTCATCAATGTAAGTCTATGGGAAACAACGCATGTTTCCCAAGACAGCGGATTGCGCCAAAAAAAAAAAAACAACCCAAGTGTGAAAGTACCCTTATCAACAAATACAGTATAGAAATCGTGCTGGCTCCTTCTTTTTGATTGTTTAGGTACCTTTGTTGTTGACTTCACAGTTGTGTGACCAAAGGTCTGTTAATGGCAGGTGTCTAAAAGAACTGAATAGGAGAAAGGCTTGTATGCAGGACTGGAAATAGGGAGAAGGGAGAGCAAAGTGTGCAATTTTACAAGGCTCCCACTTTCCTAGGGGCCCCAGCATTGATGAGAAGACTGCTTAAGGCCCTTGGTGACATCATGTTATGTGACCAAAGGTCTCTCTCATTTGCAGGAGTCTAAAGCTGAAGAGGAGCCTGGGTTTGAAGAGTCACGTTTATGTTCCAGAATGTGGTATGATTATATTTGAATAAATGTTGATTTATTTTTTTTTGTTCAAAAATAAATGTGGATTGCTGTTTACGGGGAAAAAAAAAATAAGCCATAGCCATGTTTCAGAGCAAATCTTAATATATGACCCGGTCTTATTTTTGGAGAAACATGGTATTACCACCTACTGCACTTCTAGGCATAGAAAAACTGGGGATATCTATTAATAAACCCAAGTTATATGGAATATATTCCAACAAACCAAGAGAACCAATGACCAATTATACTTTGCACCATTCTGCAATATACATGTTATATATTACATTTCTGGGTTTTCAAGATCTCTACATGCTGTCATTCAGCAAGACCCCTCATAGTTTACTTCCAGTGTCCGGATCTTCTGATCACGTGATGGACACAAAGGTGGATGAATGGTTACTGTACAGTTATCACAGTCCTGTATGGATAGAGCCCTGCACCTTTGTGTCCATCATCACTTAACCAGGACAGATTTCTATCAACTGCAAGTCAACAGTGAATGACAGCAAGTGAAGATGTCCAAATCCATATAGATTGTACATATCTGTAGTGAAATAGGACCTGTCATGTCTTCAAAAAAATCTAAGTTAAATACCTTGTAAAAATTTGCTGATCTCCCCTGGTTCTGCAACACTTTTCCGTTTAGATCTGTGTCACTCAGTTACAGAGGTAGTCACATTTGTTGCTTTTGTATGTGAAATCTCTGCTTCTAGAGCAACTGGGCATTTCCTCAGGGGCGTGTGCTTTCACCCCTCCCCACAGAAGCTGCCAATCATAGCACTGGCAGTATAAGACACTGCTGAGCGGTGATTGGCAGTGCCTGGGATTGAGGGGTGAAAGTGCACGCCCCCAGAGAAGACTATGAAGACCCAGTTGCACTAGAAGCAGAGATTTCACATACAGTGGAACATTGGTTTACGAGAACAATCCGTTCTGGGAGTGTGCTTATAAACCAAGTTACTCGTCTACACAACTTGTGCAATGTCCCATATAAACCTACAACTTCCCTTATAGGGAAGGTCTAAATCCAAACAACCAAACCAAAATCCCAGTGACCAATCCACAATTAAGCAAGATGGTAAAGAGGGCCACTGGTAAAGAAAAGACCAAAACAAGTACTTGGTGAAATACAAAATAATTTATTATTATTGTGAGCAATGACAGACAGTGATGGCGACCAAGATGACAATATCGCCAGACACAGATGCACAAACGCTACCTGATAATGTTACAAGGCTGCTAGTCCACAAAAGGGTTAATGTGGAATCCCATTAACCCCTTTAACCAAAAGGGTGAGAGGGTTATATGATAAATAATTAACTGGTTACAGTCACCCAAGTTCTTTCTCCCTGTATGGGCCAAAGACATGTCATCAATTCAACATGTTAACAGAATATTACCTTGAGACATGTTGGAGGAGTACTAACAGGCAAAGCAGGTGGCGGTATGCGGAGCCTCGATGCGCGTTTCACCGACATTAACCCTTTTGTGGACTAGCAGCCTTGTAACATTATCAGGTGGCGTTTGTGCAACTCTGTGTCCGGTGATATTGTCATCTTGATCGCCATCACTGTCTGTCATTGCTCACAATCATTATAATAAATTATTTTGTATTTCACCAAGTACTTGTTTTGGTCATTTCTTTACCAGTGGCCCTATTTACCATCTTGCTTAATTGTGGATTGGTCACTGGGATTTGGTTTGGTTGTGCAATGTCCCATCCTGGTCCCCTATTGTGCCATTGCGCGTACACACACACACACACACACCTCTCATTACTATTTGTTCCCTCACCGGCCTCCTGGTTCTTGTAGTCTGCAGGTATGTGTATCCAGTAACCATCGCAACGATGCTGTCAACATCATACGCAGGAGCCGCTTGCCTTTGATTGGTCAGCGCGCTGCCTTTGAGAAGCGCTGACAGCGGAAGCTCCTGCATCATCACGATGGTTACTGGATTCACATCCTGTACCGGAGGCCGCCGAGAGAACAGAAGGTAAGGTGAGCATAATGTGTGTATTTGTGCGGACTGCAAGAGCGGGTCAGAGCGCGGTGAAAGAACGGAACTGGGAGTGTGTGCGGTGAGTATTTGCTCGTACAGCAAAGATTGCTCATAAACTGAGTTACAAATTTATAGCAAGCTTTACTCCTATAGCGAAATACTCGCACACCAAATTACTCGTAAACCGAGGTTCCACTGTACTGCGCTCCAAAAGCAACAAATACTAATATCTCTGCAATGGAGCAAAGCAGCACAAAATGGAAAAAGCTGAAGAACCTGGGGAACTGCAGTTCTGCTCAGTTTAAGATTTTTATTTCCTCTGTTGCATGGGAATGAAATTTCATCAAGTCTTATCTACAATGCTGGTATTGTAACATGGCGTCTTTCTGCCTGGAATGAATGATAAGAAGAAAAGGGGGTGTGCTAAGAAGCAGATCACCAGGACAATAATATAAAAAAAAAGAAGAATACCCCATTTTCCCTGAGGATGCTATCCTTGGATGGCGATACGCGTTGGGGGGGGGGGGGGGGGGTACTTTTCTTGGTCTCCACCTCTACCATGACTGTTTTCCACCATTTTTTTGATACTTTAAGGTATCATTCTGCATTTTTTCCCTCATTTATGATCCTGGCTGGGATCATGGTGCCTTATCTGCAATTCCATGTTTAAACCTGTTTTATTTCATCTCACAGGTATCCCTCATATGCTTTAATCTTGCTCAGTTACTCTGGCAATACTGATTTATATATTTGAGGGGTTTTTTTGCATGTATATTCCTGTATATTATTGCATTTTGCAGTTTTTTTGCCAAATGTACCATTATGTATTGTTTATGGTTACTGTACATGGTTTACATTTTTGAGGTGGACACCTTTAGGGTTACGTGTAGAGTTGAGCGGACTGTTAATAATTCGAGTCCGGCGGAACCGGGGCGGGTTGATAAAGAGGTCCGGATCGAGAGAGATCGAGAGAGCTTGAGAGAAAGATCGAGAGAGAGCTCGAGAGAAAGATCGAGAGAGAGATCGAGAGAGAGATCGAGATCAAGAGAGAGAAAAAAAAAAAAAAAAAGAATAACAACCCCATTTTCCCCGAGGAAGCAATCCTTGGATGGCGATACGCGTTGAAAGGGGGGGGGGGATGGGGAATACTTTTCTTGGTCTCCACCTCTACCATGACTGTTTTTCCACCATTTTTTGATACTTTAAGGAATCATTCTGCATTTTTTCCCCTCATTTATGATCCTGGCTGGGATCATGGTGCCTTATCTGCAATTCTGTGTTTAAGCCTGTTTTATTTCATCTCACAGGTATCCCTCATATGCTTTAATCTTGCTCAGTTACTCTGGCAATACTGATTTGTATATTTGAGGGGTTTTTTGCATGTATATTCCTGTATATTATTGCATTTTGCAGGTTTTTTGCCAAATGTACCATTATGTATTGTTTATGGTTACTGTACATGGTTTACATTTTTGAGGTGGACACCTTTAGGGTTATGTGTAGAGTTGAGCGGACTGTTAATAATCCGGGTCCGGCAGAACCGGGGCGGGTTGGTAAAGAGGTCCGGATCGAGAGAGATCGAGAGAGAAAGAGATCGAGAGAGAGATCGAGAGAGAGAGATCGAGATCAAGAGAGATCGAGAGAGAAAAAAAAAAAATACCACCCCATTTTCCCCGAGGAAGCTATCCTTGGATGGCGATACGCGTTGGGGGGGGGGGGGGGGGAATACTTTTCTTGGTCTCCACCTCTACCATGACTGTTTTTCCACCATTTTTTGATACTTTAAGGTATCATTCTGCATTTTTTCCCCTCATTTATGATCCTGGCTGGGATCATGGTGCCTTATCTGCAATTCTATGTTTAAGCCTGTTTTATTTCATCTCACAGGTATCCCTCATATGCTTTAATTTTGCTCAGTTACTCTGGCAATACTGATTTGTATATTTGAGGGGTGTTTTTGCATGTATATTATTGCATTTTGCAGTTTTTTTTGCCAAACGTACCATTATGTATTGTTTATGGTTACTGTACATGGTTTACATTTTTGAGGTGGACACCTTTAGGGTTATGTGTAGAGTTGAGCGGACTGTTAATAATCCGGGTCCGGCGGAACCGGGGCGGGTTGGTAAAGAGGTCCGGATCGAGAGAGAGATCGAGAGAGAGAGAGATCGAGAGAGAGAGAGATCGAGAGAGAGAGAGATCCAGAGAGATCGAGAGAGATCGAGAGAGAGAGAGATCGAGAGAGATCGAGAGAGATCGAGAGAGAGAGAGAGATCGAGAGAGATCGAGAGAGAGAGAGATCGAGAGAGAGAGAGAGAGATCGAGAGAGAGAGATCGAAAGAGAGATCGAGAGAGAGATCGAGAGATCGATCGATCGAGAGAGATCGAAAAAAAAAAAAAAGAATACCCCATTTTCTCTCCAGATTACGCAGATTACACTTCTGCGGCAGCCTGATCCGGATCCGCAGGACCCTGATTATAACCGATCCGCTCAACTCTACTCATAACCTTTTTCTTTTTCTGCCTGGAATATCCAGACCAAAAATGAATATGCATATAACTCAAAAGTCCATTGTTATAAACCTCACCCACCTGTGTTATCTACCCCGGGTACATCGCCGTTGGTCGTTGCCATCACGCACATCTTTTTGGCGCTGCTTAGTCCGCGGCTATTCAGGAAGACTGGAAGATGCACTATATTGCGCATGTAATCATGGCCGTTAATGTTGGAATCTCTCAGAACACTATTAAGATTCTGGTTAATTGCCTTGATAATAATGTGAGGGTCACTGGCAAAGATGGCGATGAAAGGACCCTTCGAAAATAAAATCCGCACCTGAAAATAAATAAATAAATAAATAGAAAATGAATTCGCTCCCTTTACCCTTTTGCTGATTATTTTTCTGGCTAATTATTCTCAGTGACAATCTGTCAACGAGTTTTATAATGAAGCAGGACAAAAATAATATGTTCTCCCTCTCAAATTCAGTAAACACATTACCATAGGTTAATAACGGAGGCTGTAATAAGAAAATTACATGTCATACGTTTATTGTTAGACTGACACAAAGACAAATGGCAGACCTTGTTTTATTTGTTCATTAATGAGCCATTCTAGTAATGGCGGCAATTTGCATAAATCACATGAAAAAACAAGTGGTCCTGGGAATTAATTGGATTTCAATTGCACAGTTCTAGTTCTCCAGCAGGTGGCGTTGTGGACGGTCAGTATCTGCGGCGATGCAGCGTGTATGACATATCCGTCACAACTGGGGGATGAGGAAAGCGATATTTTATCAGATTTCTGAGCTGGAGCAGCCGTGATGAGCCATGTCACTCCCTACGACAGCCCTCTGGGCACAAACGCACAGGCTGGCTATAAAATTCCCAGCAATCGGCCATCGTTACAGAATTAATAGTTATGTAGGTCGTTTGCAGAACTTCCAATGCTGTTAATGTTGGTCATAAAACAGCAGATATATGAGGTCTCCAGCACCAGCTACGAGATGGGAAGTGCAGCCTGTAATTAAGAGACAATACTGTTTGCAGGAACCATTCGGGCAATCAATCCGTACCTAAAATGTGTTCTTCTGCAGAATATACAAAATGGTTTATTACAGGATATATATTTCGATCATTTATGGATATCCTAGATCAACTAATCATACTTGGTGTAATATACAGTGTTTAAAGGGGACTAATCATCATGATTTTCGTATATAAGATAAATCCAGTGCAGTACTGGCACTATATCAGGCTGATTCTATACATGCCATTAGTGGGCCGCTCGGATAATTAGGCGTTCAAATCCAAAAAAGTGAAGTTTAAAAATTTGTCAGCTTTTTGATTGACAGTTTCAACGCAGCAGATAATAGCAGGGTGGGTTATGCACATGGATTCCCGCCCCCCGCCTGTTCCTCCCTCTCTCTCTGGCTCTATGCTAATGTTTCTATTCAGTAAGATGGCATCGTAGCTGGCGCCTGCGCATAGTGCTCATCTCCGGCGCCATATTTCTGAAGCTCGTGCTATGCCGGCGTCACACGCTACGATATATGGGGCGATATGTCGTCAGAGTCACGGATTCCGTGACGCACATCCGGCATCGTTTGACATATCGTAGCGTGTGACAGCCACGAACGACTGTGAACGAGCAAAAATACTCACCTTATCGTTGCTCGTTGACACGTCGTTCATTTTCATAATATCGTCCCTCCTTCTGTGCTCCGGTTGTTCGTCGTTCTCGAGGCAGCACATGTCGCTCCGTGTGACACCCCGAAAACGACGAACATAGCTTACCTGCGTCCCGCTGGCAACGCGGAAAAAAAGAGGTGGGCGGGATGTTACGTCCCGCTCATTTCCGCACCTCCGCTTCTATTGGTCGGCAGCTGTGTAACGTCGCTGTGACGCCAAACGTCCCTCCCCCTTCAGGAAGAGGATGTTCGCCGCCCACAGCGACGTTGTCCAAAAGGTAAGCGCGTGTGACGGGGGTTACCAACTTTGTGCGACACGGGCAACTAATTGCCCGTGACGCGCAAACGACGGGGGCGGGTGCGATCGCACGATAGATCGTCCCGTGTGACGCTGACCTTACCCCCGGTCATACTATTATTGTGGCTGAGAGGGTAGCGCATGCGCCCTCGCTTCTTCAGCTCTGTGACCGCGGGAGCGCGCACGGTCACAACAGGACTGGCGAACAGCTGATCATAGCGATCAGCTTCAGTAGAGGATATTGGGACGCTACAAAACACCAGATCGCCCCAGGACACCGGAAACAGCAGACAGCCGCGTGCCAGCGACATCGGAGGTCAGGTGACTTCACAATGGAGTCACCTAACCCCGTGACGTCAGTGCTGCGAGACCCGGTCGTGGGTAGTGATATCGAGCGGCACTGTTGTCAGGGGGTCAGGTGAATGAACTCACTAGCACCTGACTTCATTGCCCCTGCCTGCAGGCGCGCACACACACACAAACTGCTGTGGGTGCCGCTGCGGTGACCTGGGCTCATCTTATGAGGGCCAGGTCACCGCAGGAAAGCACACACAGCTGTGTGTGTGTGTGTGTGTGTATTTGTCAGCAGGTGCAATGACGTCACAGGTGCTAGTGAGTTCATTCACCTGACCCCCTGACGACAGTGCTGCTCGAGATCACTACCCACGACTGGGTCTCGCAGCACTGACATCAGGTGAATCCATTGTGAAGTAACCTGACCCCCGATGTCGCTGGCACACGGCTGTCGGCTGTTTCTGGTGTCCTGGGGCAGTCCGGTGTTTTGTAGCTTCCCGATATCCTCTTCTACAGCTAATCGCTACAATCAGCTGTTCGCCAGTCCTGTTGTGACCGTGCGCGCTCCCGCGGTCACAGAACTGAAGAGGCGAGGGTGCATGCGCCACCCTCTCAGCCACAATAATAGAATGACAGGGGGTAACACGGGCTTCAGAAAGATGGCACCAGAGATCAGCGCTTTGCGCAGGCGCCAACTCCGACGCCATCTTACTAAATAGAAAAATTAGCATAAAGCCAGAGAGAGAGGGAGGAACAGGCGGGGGGCGGGAATCCATGTGCATAACCCACCCCGCTATTATCTGCTGCGTTGAAACTGTCAATCAAAAAGCTGACAATTTTTTTTAACTTCACTTTCTTGGATTTGAACGCCTAAACATCCGAGCAGCCCACTAATGGTATGTAGAGAATGTGCCTGATATAGTGCCAGTATAGAACTGGCTTTATCTTATATACAAAAATCCTGATGATTGGTTCCCTTTAATACAAATATACCTGGAGTCACACTACCCAGTGATGAAGCTGCTGTGATGGCAATACACAATTAACACAAGAAGTACGCTGGCGTCTGAGACAATCAAACACTGACAAAACTCCCAGACCAGATGGCATTCATCCACGGATACTGATGGACTGAGCTCAGTAATTGACAGACCGCTGTATATCATCTTCGTAGACTCTCTTGTAACCATGTTGGTACCTCAAAATTGAAGAATGGCTGACACAGTATGGCTGACACAGTATGGCTGACACAGTATGGCTGACACAGTATGGCTGACACAGTATGGCTGACACAGTATGGCTGACACAGTATGGCTGACACAGTACCGATATTTAAGAAAGATAAGAAAGTGGCTCCAGGCAACTACCGTCCGGTAAGTCTGACATCAGTTGAAGAGATGACATGCAATCATATATTAGAGAGAATAATATAATAATTGATAACCAGCATGGATCCATGAAAGATAATTCATGTTTAACCATAATGTTAGGGTTGTATGAGGAGGTAAGTGCAAATTTATTTGGACTTTGCAAAGGCATTTGATACTGTGCCACATAACAGTCTTATACTGAAGCTCCAGAAGCAAGGACTAGGGGGAACTATATGCAGATGGGTATGGAATTGGCTAAAACAAAGAGTAGTCATAAATGGTACATTCCCTAAATGGGCTATAGTCAGCAGTGGGGACCGCAGGGATCTGTGGTAGGACCGATTCTTATTAATCTCTTTATTAATGACCTTGTGGATGGGATTGAGATTGAAGTGTCCGTTTTTGCTGACGACACCAAACTATGTAGGATATTAAAAGCTGACCTTGATAGTACAATTGCAAAGAACATTGTGTCAGCTCACCTTCTGAGTATAGAGTCCAGTTTTAGATCTGCCACTCAGAGGCCTGGGCAAGGCAGAAAGTCCAACAAAGAAAAAAATTCCAGCGCAAAGAAGACTGAACTAATAAGACTTATATAAAATTTCTATTTTATTTTTCCATTAAAATCATTTGCCAAATGGTCAGACAGCTAAAAAACAGACTTCCGTGAAAAAGGGGGTGGGGGAGAAAAACCAACGCGCTTCGGCCTATGCTGTCTTAATCATGATGATCATGATTAAGGCATAGAACGAAACACGTCCATTTTTCTCCCCCACCCCCTGTTTCACGGAAGTCTGTTTTTTAGCTGTCTGACAATTTGGCAAATGTTTTTAATGGCAAATTAAAAGAAAATTTGATATGATAAGACTTGTTAGTTCGGTCCGCTCTGCGCTGGAATTTTTTTCTTTGTTGATAGTACAATATTACAAAACGATCTGGATAAGATGTCAGCATGGGCAGATACTTGGCAAATGAGATTCTCTGTTCACACTAGAAACAGGATTTTTCTCAGGAAATTTAAAAAAATTTTGTTTAATTAATTAAATTTAATTAATTGTTTATTTTTTTTTTTTTTTTTATCTCTACTGGCTAACACGGTACAAAGATATATTTTACTTGTATCTCAGGAAATTTAAGAGTCTGAAAGATTAGTGCACTTGCGGTCAAAAAACACACCAATAACGCACCGAGAAACCGCATGCGATTTTACCACGTTTTTGATGTGTATTTGTTGTGTTTTTTTCCGCAGTTTGGTCCCTGCGGTTTTTTACCATTAGCTATGGCAAAAAACACAGGTACCTGATGCTCATATTCTTTTTCTCAAGAAATTCTGCAGAAAGAATGTTCTTGAGGAAAAAAACGCAGTGTGCGCACAGCTATTTTTTTTTCCATAGGTTTTGCTGGGGAATGTCTGCAGAAAGGTTACAACCATTTTTTCAAGAAATTTCTGCAGCAAAAACGCTAAAAAAAGGCAGGTAAAAACGCAGTGTGTGTGAACAAGGCCTAAATGTTGATAAATGTAGAGTAATGCACCTCGGACTGAGTAATCCTATAGCTGCGTATACATAAAATGGAAGTAAATTCAAGACTACAGATCAGGGGAAGGACTTGGGTATTCTCATTACAAATAAGCTGAGCAGCAGCACTCAATGTCAGGCAGCAGCTGCAAAAGCAAACAAGATTCTAGGGTGTATAAAAAGAGAGATTAGATCCCGTGATCCCAACGTATTGTTACCCCTCTATAAATCACTTGTAAGGCCACATCTGGAATATGGGATCCAGTTTTGGGCTCCACATTTTAAAAAGGACATTCAGAAGTTAGAGTCAGTTCAAAGGCGAGTAACTAGACTATTACAAGGAATGGAGGCCGCCCATATGATGACAGGTAGAAAGAAGGGAATTTTGTTACTTACCGTAAATTCCTTTTCTTCTAGCTCTTATTGGGAGACCCAGACGATTGGGTGTATAGCACTGCCTCCGGAGGCCACACAAAGCAATTACACTAAAAAGTGTAAGGCCCCTCCCCTTCTGGCTATACACCCCCAGTGGGATCACTGGCTCACCAGTTTTAGTGCAAAAGCAAGAAGGAGGAAAGCCAATAACTGGTTTAAACAAATTCACTCCGAGTAACATCGGAGAACTGAAAACCGTTCAACATGAACAACATGTGTACCCGCAAACAAACCAAAAATCCCGAAGGACAACAGGGCGGGTGCTGGGTCTCCCAATAAGAGCTAGAAGAAAAGGAATTTACGGTAAGTAACAAAATTCCCTTCTTCTTCGGCGCTCTATTGGGAGACCCAGACGATTGGGACGTCCAAAAGCTGTCCCAGGGTGGGTAAAGAAATACCTCATGTTAGAGCTGCAAGACAGCCCTCCCCTACGGGGAGGCAACTGCCGCCTGCAGGACTCTTCTACCTAGGCTGGCGTCCGCCGAAGCATAGGTATGCACCTGATAATGTTTGGTGAAAGTGTGCAGACTCGACCAGGTAGCTGCCTGGCACACCTGTTGAGCCGTAGCCTGGTGTCGCAATGCCCAGGACGCACCCACGGCTCTGGTAGAATGGGCCTTTAGCCCTGATGGAACCTGAAGCCCCGCAGAACGGTAGGCTTCAAGAATTGGTTCTTTGATCCATCGAGCCAGGGTGGCCTTAGAAGCCTGCGACCCCTTGCGCTTACCAGCGACAAGGACAAAGAGCGCATCCGAACGGCGCAGGGGCGCTGTGCGGGAAATGTAGATTCTGAGTGCTCTCACCAGATCTAACAAATGTAAATCCTTCTCATACCGATGAACTGCATGAGGACAAAACGAAGGCAAAAAGATATCCTGATTAAGATGAAAAGAGGATACCACCTTCGGGAGAAACTCCTGAATGGGGCGCAGCACTACCTTGTCCTGGTGGAAGACCAGGAAGGGAGCCTTGGAAGACAACGCTGCTAGCTCAGACACTCTCCGAAGAGATGTGATCGCTACCAGAAAAGCCACTTTCTGTGATAGTCTAGAAAGTGAAACCTCCTTCAGAGGCTCGAAGGGCGGCTTCTGGAGGGCAACTAGTACCCTGTTCAGATCCCATGGATCTAACGGCCGCTTGTACGGGGGAACTATATGGCAAACCCCCTGTAGGAACGTGCGCACCTTAGGAAGTCGTGCTAGACGCTTCTGAAAAAAGACGGATAGCGCCGAGACTTGCCCTTTAAGGGAGCCGAGCGACAAACCTTTTTCTAACCCAGATTGGAGGAAAGAAAGAAGGGTAGGTAATGCAAATGGCCAGGGAGACACTCTCTGAGCAGAGCACCAGGATAAGAATATCCTCCACGTTCTGTGGTAGATCTTAGCAGACGTGGGCTTCCTAGCCTGTCTCATGGTGGCAACGACCCCTTGGGATAAGCCTGAAGACGCTAGGATCCAGGACTCAATGGCCACGCAGTCAGGTTGAGGGCCGCAGAATTCCGATGGAAAAAACGGCCCTTGGGACAGTAAGTCTGGTCGGTCTGGTAGTGCCCACGGTTGGCCGACCGTGAGATGCCACAGATCCGGATACCACGCCCTCCTCGGCCAGTCTGGAGCGACGAGTATGACGCGGCTGCATTCGGATCTGATCTTGCGTAGCACTCTGGGCAAGAGTGCCAGAGGTGGAAACACATAAGGGAGCCGGAACTGCGACCAATCTTGCACTAGGGCGTCTGCCGCCAGCGCTCTTTGATCGCGAGACCGTGCCATGAATGTTGGGACCTTGTTGTTGTGCCGGGACGCCATTAGATCGACGTCCGGCCTTCCCCATCGGTGACAGATTTCCTGAAACACGTCCGGGTGAAGGGACCATTCCCCTGCGTCCATGCCCTGGCGACTGAGGAAGTCTGCTTCCCAGTTTTCTACGCCGGGGATGTGAACTGCGGATATGGTGGAGGCCGTGGCTTCCACCCACATCATAATGCGCCGGACTTCCTGGAAGGCTTGCCGACTGCGAGTCCCTCCTTGGTGATTGATGTATGCCACCGCTGTGGAGTTGTCCGATTGAATTCGGATCTGCTTCCCTTCCAGCCACTGCTGGAAGGCTAGTAGGGCAAGAAACACTGCTCTGATTTCCAGAACATTGATCTGAAGGCTGGACTCCTGCTGAGTCCACGTACCCTGAGCCCTGTGGTGGAGAAACACTGCTCCCCACCCTGACAGACTCGCGTCTGTCGTGACCACCGCCCAGGACGGTGGTAGGAAGGATCTTCCCTGTGATAACGAGGTGGAAAGGAGCCACCACTGCAGAGAGTCCTTGGCCGTCTGGGAAAGGGAGACTTTCCTGTCCAGGGATGTCGACTTCCCGTCCCATTGGCGGAGAATGTCCCATTGAAGTGGACGCAGATGAAACTGCGCAAACGGAACCGCCTCTATTGCCGCCACCATCTTCCCGAGGAAGTGCATGAGGCGTCTTAAGGAGTGCGACTGACCTTGAAGGAGAGCCTGCACCCCTGTCTGTAGTGACCGCTGCTTGCTCAGCGGAAGCTTCACTATCGCTGAGAGAGTATGAAACTCCATGCCAAGATACGTTAGTGATTGGGTCGGTGACAGATTTGACTTTGGGAAGTTGATGATCCACCCGAACGCCTGGAGAGTCTCCAGTGCAAAATTCAGGCTGAGTTGGCATGCCTCCTGAGAGGGTGCCTTGACCAGTAGATCGTCCAAGTAAGGGATCACAGAGTGTCCGTGAGAGTGCAAGACTGCTACCACTGCTGCCATGATCTTGGTGAACACCCGGGGGGCTGTCGCCAGACCAAATGGCAGAGCCACGAACTGAAGATGTTCGTCTCCTATCACGAAGCGCAGAAAGCGTTGGTGCTCCGTAGCAATCGGCACGTGGAGATAAGCATCTTTGATGTCTATTGATGCTAGGAAATCTCCTTGGGACATTGAGGCAATGACTGAGCGGAGGGATTCCATCCGGAACCGCCTGGCGTTCACATGCTTGTTGAGCAGTTTTAGGTCCAGAACAGGACGGAAGGAGCCGTCCTTTTTTGGAACCACAAAGAGATTGGAGTAAAATCCTCGCCCCCGTTCCAGAGGGGGAACAGGGATCACGACTCCTTCTGCTCTTAGAGAGTCCACCGCCTGCAGCAGGGCATCTGCTCGGTTGGGGTGTGGGGAGGTTCTGAAGAACCGAAGTGGAGGCCGAGAACTGAACTCGATTCTGTACCCGCGAGACAAAATGTCTGTTACCCACCGGTCTTTGACCTGTGACAGCCAAATGTCGCAAAAGCGGGAGAGCCTGCCACCGACCGAGGATGCGGAGGGAGGAGGCCGAAAGTCATGAGGTAGCCGCCTTGGAAGCGGTTCCTCCATTTGCTTTCCTGGGGCGTGAGTGAGCCCGCCAGGAATCTGAGCTCCCTTGTCCTTTCTGAGTCCCTTTGGACGAGGAGAATTGGGGTTTGCCCGAGCCTCGAAAGGACCGAAACCTCGACTGCCACTTTTTCTGTTGAGGTTTACTTGCTCTGGGCTGTGGCAAGGAAGAGTCCTTACCCTTGGACTGTTTTATGATTTCAGCCAATGGCTCACCAAACAGTCTGTCCCTAGACAATGGCAAGCTGGTTAAGCATTTTTTGGAACCAGCATCTGCTTTCCAGTCCTTTAACCATAAGGCTCTGCGCAAAACCACAGAATTGGCGGCCGCCATAGAGGTACGGCTCGTAGATTCTAGGACAGCATTGATAGCATAGGTCGCAAACGCAGACATTTGCGAGGTTAGGGACGCCACCTGCGGCACTGCTGGATGCATGATAGCATCCACCTGTGCTAAACCAGCTGAAATAGCTTGTAGTGCCCACACGGCCGCGAATGCTGGAGCAAAGGACGCGCCGATAGCTTCATAGACAGATTTCAACCAAAGGTCCATCTGTCTGTCGTTGGCATCTTTAAGTGAAGCGCCATCCTCTACTGCGACTACGGATCTAGCCGCAAGCTTGGAAATTGGGGGATCCACCTTTGGGCACTGGGTCCAGCGTTTGGCCACTTCAGCGGGAAAAGGATAACGGGTATCCTTAGAACGCTTAGAGAAACGCTTGTCTGGATGAGCGTCGTGCTTCTGGATTGATTCTCTGAAGTCAGAGTGGTCCAAAAAAGCACTTAATTTACGCTTGGGATACAGGAAATGGAACTTCTCCTGCTGTGCAGCTGCCTCCTCTGCAGAAGGGGCTGGGGGAGAAATATCCAACAGCCTATTAATCGCCGATATAAGGTCATTAACCATGGCGTCACCATCAGGGGCATCCAGATTGAAAGGAGCCTCAGGATTAGAATCCTGATCACCGTCCTCAGTCTCATCCAGAGAGACTCTTCTCGCTGAGACCCTGAACAGTGTGAGGACGTGGAGGGTCTTTCCCAGCGAGCTCGCTTAGGCTGCCTGGGACTGTCATCTGAGTCAGAGACTTCAGCTTGTGATGCTTGAGACCCCCTTGAAGTACGGACTAGTTCCAACTGAGGGGGACCAGAGAGCATAGCCACAGCAGTGTCCATGGTCTGAGGAACTGGCCTGGCCTGCAAGGTCTCCAGGATTTTTGTCATAGCCTCAGACATTTTATCAGCAAACACTGCAAAGTCTGTCCCCGTCACCGTGGCAGGGTTCACAGGCGTCTCTGCCTGGGCTACCACCACCATAGGCTCTGGCTGACGAAGTGCCACTGGGACTGAACATTGCACACAATGTGGATCATTGGAGCCTGCCGGTAGATCAGCCCCACATGCAGTACAAACAGTGTACACAGCCCGTGCCTTGGCAGCCTTGCGTTTTGCGGATGACATGTTGCTGCCTCCTCAGAGCAGTACAGGGTGTCCAGCCAAGAAGCGACCTTACAGTGCAACTATATATATATATATGGTACCAAGAAAAAAGTACACTATTATATATCACTGAGGCACTAGTGGGGCCAGCACTACTGTGCAGCTTACCGCCCGCTTAGGAGCGGTGTGTGGTCGCCAGAAATCCCTCTAGTCTGGGTCTCCCAGAGCCTGCTGCCTCTCCCCAGCCAGATCGCATGTGTAATGGCTGCCGGCGTCCCTGTGGAGAGGGGGGGCGGGCCCTGGGCGTACACCGACGAAGAGCGGGAAGTCTGCTTCCCCTTGTGCCTAGTGAGAGGGCTGGAGCATGTAAATAAGGCTCCAGCCCTCGGCGCTGCCATTGAGCAGCGTCTCTCCCCTACCCTGATTGACAGGGTGGGGGCGGGAACGAAGCGGCGCTAGGCCGCAGAAGCCGGGGGCTAAAGTTAAAAGCGCCGCCGCCGTAAAAGCGCGGTCGGCGCAAAGCCCCCGGCGCACCACAAGTCGCAGCTGCGCCGCCGCTCCAGGAGCGGTCGGCGCAGTAGTTCCCAACACACAACGTCACTCAGCAAAGCTGCAGTGACCTAACCCCCAGCGTACAGCGCCACTGTCCCCGGCGCACTACAACGCTCAGCAAGCCCTGAGCGTGTCCGTGCCTGCCGGGGACACAGAGTACCTGAAAGTTGCAGGGCCTTGTCCCTGAACGGCACTCCCGCTCCCAATCCAGCAGGTTCTATGGGTCTGTGGATGGAGCCCGGCCCCAGGGCTTGGGGGCCGGCAAGATCCCACTTCCACAGAGCCCTCCAGGGGATGTGGAAGGAAAACAGCATGTGGGCTCCAGCCTCTGTACCAGCAATAGGTACCTCAACCTTACAAGCACCAACCGCGGGTGAGAAGGGAGCATGCTGGGGGCCCTATATGGGCCCTCTTTTCTTCCATCCGATAGAGCCAGCAGCTACTGCTGACTACAAACAGTGGAGCTATGCGTGGATGTCTGACCTCCTTCGCACAAAGCCGAAAACTGGTGAGCCAGTGATCCCACTGGGGGTGTATAGCCAGAAGGGGAGGGGCCTTACACTTTTTAGTGTAATTGCTTTGTGTGGCCTCCGGAGGCAGTGCTATACACCCAATCGTCTGGGTCTCCCAATAGAGCGCCGAAGAAAAGTTAAATATGTTTAGCTTAGAAAAAAAAAAAGACGTCTCAGATAAGATCTCATTTATATGTATAAATACATGTGTGGTCAATATAAAGGACTGGCACATGACTTATTCCTTCCAAAGACAATACTAAGGACCAGGGGGCATTCACTGCGAGTGGAAAAAGACCTAGGTCCATCTAGTGCAATCTTCTTCCACTAATTATACATTTCAACACTAAATCATTTATAACCGACAATGTTGTGTACTGAGGAAATCATCCAGCCCTGATATAAAAGCTGTTATAGTATCTGCCATTACTACCTCTTGTGGTCGGCATTCCACAGTCTGACTGCTCTAACTGTAAAGAACCCTTTCCTATTTAGTTGCCGGAATCACCTTTTTTTCAACCTATGTAACTATGTAATAAAATATGCCTGCAGGAATGTAATGCTTTGCTTTTTTATCGCCCAATACATTCTCACTGTAACCACTATGAAACAATTCTAAGTGTTAATTACTATGTGCTTCAGACTGACTGGCTCCATATCACCAATACTATACATCTTTTGGTATCCATGAGGTCACATCTGGGGTACACCTGAGGACTCTGCATGCAATACTAGTTTTTCTTCTTTTTTTTTTTTTTTTTTTTTATTTGTGATGTGTGTGATTGATAGATAATAAAAAGGCTTATCTGGGAGTAATATGAGATCTGGTGAAGGTCTGCCACCCGCCACCCCACCGATCAGCTGATCTCTGTATCAGCAGTAGACACTAAGCAATTTACGGGGTGACAGTGTACCCCCCTATACATTTGTTTGTCAGTACAAATGTGTTAATATCAAATTTCTGCAAGTTTTTTATTTTATTTTTCAAGTTTTCCAAGGTTTTCTTCCAGGATATCTCTGTACTTGGCCGCCTTCATCTTTCCTCCAATTGCAACCAGTCGTCCTGTCCCTGCAGCTGAACAACACCCCAATAGCATGATGCTGCCACCACCATGCTTCACTGTTGGGATTGTATTGGGCAGGTGATTAGCAGTGCCTGGCTTTCTCCACACATACCGTTAAGGCTACATTCACACTTTTGTTGTTTTGCATCAGTCACAATCCGTCACCTTGATGAATTACGGTATCCTGCAAAATATTTTGCAGGAATCGTTTTTTTCCCCATAGACTTGCATTAACGACGGATTGCGACGGATGGCCTTGCGTTGCATCCGCCGCGCGATGAATCAGTCGTGGAATGACTGACTGTCGGGTGGTATGAACACACACTAACGTTTTTGAAGCGGCAAAATAACGCACTGCGCAGGATTCTGTCGCAATCCGTCAAGAGCTATAAAGGCTGTCTATGGTGCTGGATTCAGCCGTAATCCATCACACAACGGAATCCAGCGCTGGATTCCGTCATGCTCTACCAGCATGTTTGGCACACCCATTGGGCTGTCCCGAACACAAACGGATCACGACGGATCCGTCAAAAAACGGACGCACAGTGGATGTAACGGACGCGGCGGATCAGTTTTTTCACAGCATTCCTGTGAACGGATTCCTGTGAAATAACACATCTGTTGTGTTAGTTGACATCTAAAAAAATTACGGATCCGTCGTTGCGTCGCAAAGACAGACCTGACGGGTTTAAAACAACGGAAGTGTGAATGTAGCCTTAGAATTATCACCAAAAAGTTTTATCTTCATCTCATCAGACCAGAGAATCTTATTTCTCATAGTCTGGGAGTCCTTCATGTGTTTTTTAGGAAACCCCCCACAGAGTTTGCAATGTCTTGCACTGAGGAGAGGCTTCCATCGGTCACTCTGCCAAAAAGGCCCGACTGGTGGAGGGCTGCAGTGATAGTTGTCTTTGTGGAACTTTTTCCCATCTCCCTAGTGCATCTCTGGAGCCCAGTCACAGAGATCTTGGGGTTCTTCTTTACTTCTCTCACCAAGGCTCTTCTCCCACGATTTCTCAGTTTGGCTGGACAGCCAGGTCTAAGAAGAGTTCTGGTGGTCCCAAACTTCTTCCATTTAAGGATTATGGAGACCACTGTACTCTTAGGAACTTTGAGTACTGCAGAAATTCTTTTGTAACCTTGGCCAGATCTGTGCCTTGCCACAATTATTTCTCTGAGCTCCTTGGGCAGTTCCTTTGCCCTCATGATTCTCATTTGGTGTAACATGCACTGTGAGCTGTGAGGTCTTATATAGACAGGTGTGCGCCTTTCCAAATCAAGTCCTATCAGTTTAATTAAACACAGCTGGACTCCAATGAAGGAGTAGAACCATCTCAAGGAGGGTCACAAGGAAATGGACAGCATCTGACTTAAATATAAGTGTCTTTAGAAAAAGGTGTGAATACTTATGACCATGTGATATTTCAGTTTTTCTTATTTAACAAATTAGCAAAAATGTTTAGATTTCCGTTTTTTTCTGTCAAGATGGGGTGCAGAGTGTACATTAATGAGAAATTAAATGAACTTTTTATAATTTACCAAATGGCTGCAATGAAACAAAGAGTGAAAAATGTAAAGGGGTCTGAATACTTTCCGTACCCACTGTATATGGAAGAGTAGAAAGCACCTTTTCTGGAGATACAAACACACGTTTTATACTATTAGACAAGCTTGGAGCAAACTGCTCGCTAATACAAAATGCTCAAAGAAGGGTAGAAATACCTAATAATACAGTATGGGACAGGTGTACACACACTTTTTCAGTCACGTGCAAAAAAAAAAAAAAAAAAAAACAAATTCAGTGACATGGATAAGTGTGACATCGGGTGGCTTCCAGGAGGAAATTACAGGGAGAAAATGAATGCATTTCCTCCTGGGAGCTGCTGGTATGTTGATTGACAGCTCACTTTGCATTGCATTTGTGGCAGCCAATCTAAGTGCTGGGGGGTGTGCTTACAAAGGCCGCTCACAGTATAGAAAGCGATGACTGTAGCCGCTTTGCACAGGTCTCAATGACTGAAAACCAGTGAGTGGCTCCTTTGAGGAATAAAGAGAATTTTGTTTACTTACCGTAAATTCTTTTTCTTATAGTTCCGTCATGGGAGACCCAGACCATGGGTGTATAGCTACTGCCCCCGGAGGACACACAAAGTTACTACACTCAAAACGTGTAGCTCCTCCCTCCTAGCATATACACCCCCTGCTAGCCAGTTCTAGCCAGTTTAGTGCAAAAGCTGAAGGAGGACATCCACCCACAAGAAGAGAGAGTAAAATCCGGAAGAGCCGGAACCTCTGCCTACAACAATAACAGCCGGTGAAGACACACGGAACAAGAAACCTGCCAACAGGCAATAGGGAGGGTGCTGGGTCTCCCATGACGGAACTATAAGAAAAAGAATTTACGGTAAGTAAACAAAATTCTCTTTTTCTTTATCGTTCCTATGGGAGACCCAGACCATGGGACGTTCAAAAGCAGTCCATGGGTGGGAATAAACAGACAACTGAGAAGCAGGCAAACCTAACTTCACAAATGGGCGACAGACGCCGGAAAGATGCGTCTGCCCAAGCCCGCGTCTGCCAAAGCATGAGCATGCCTTGGGTAGTGCTTCGAAAAAGTATGCAGACTAATTCGAGCTGCAGTCTGACAGACCTACTGAGCCGTAACCTGGTGCCTGAAAGCCCAAAAAGGCGCCGACAGGTCTGATCAAATGTGCTCTGATCCCCGGCGGGGAAGGCACTTGAGTACACTTGTAGGTCTCCGAAATGGCCGACCTAAGCCAACGAACCAGGGTCGGCTTAGATGCCGAGAGACCGCTACGCTGACTAGCAGTCAGCACCAGAGAGAGGTGCACCGCCTAATAACGGCGGTGTGAGACACATAGATCCGGAGCGCCCGCACCAGATCCAGGATATGCAACGCTTCCTCAAGCGATGAACAGGAGCCGGACAAAAGGAAGGCAGGAAAATTGCCCCGGATAAGGTGGAAGCAGTAACCACCTTAGGGAAAAAAGTCCGGAGTCGGACGGAGACCACCTTGTCTTGATGCAAAGACCAAAAAAAGGGGGTGACTCCGAGAGAGTGCAGCCAGAACTCTCTGGCGGGAAAATATAGCCACTAGAAAGACTACTTTCTGTGAAAGATGAAACAAAGAAACCTCCCCAAGAGGCGTAAAGGGAGGTTTCCGGGAACCGGGAGGACCGGATTAAGGTCCCAGGGCTCCATAGGCCGCCGGAAAGGCGGAATGATGTGAGATGCGCCCTTAAAGGAGCGCACCGGAGCCAGCCGGACGATACGCTGCTGGCACATACTGACAGAGCCGAGACCTGTCCCTTAATGAGGGATAGTCCTAGCTGTAGACCGGACTGTGGAAGGGACAGGAGGGTCGGCAAGGCCAAAAAGGTCAAAGGACACTTTGGAGCTCGAGTCATAGCGGAGATGACTTCAGGAAGGATACCAGAAGTCGCCAAGATCCGGGACTCAAGAGCTACGCCGTCAATCTGAGAATCCAGAATTCTGACGGAAAAAACGGACCTTTTGAGAAAAGGTCTGGACGGTCCGGAAGATGCCATGGCAACCCAACGGACAGAAGGAGCAGGTCAGAGTACCAAGCCTGCCTGGGTCAGTCTGGAGTATGAGAATGACCCGACGGCCCTCTTTACTGATCTTGCGCAGGACTCTGGACAAGAGGTAGAGGGTAAAATACGTAAAGAGACGAAGCTGGGGTCAAACATGAACCAGTGTGTCTACCGCAAAACCTGAGGATTGTGGACCACGGTTGGACAGCTGAAATAGTCTGCCTCGCAGTTTTCACATCTAGGATGTGGGCTGCGGATACGGTGGACTAGGAGTCCCTTGTCCACTGAAGAATGTTGAGCCGCCAAGATTGCCAGGCGGCTGAGTGTCCCGCCCTGGAAGCTGATGTAGGAAAAACGCTGTCACGTTGTCCGACTGGACTCGAATGTGCCTAGCCGCCAACAGATGGTGAAGGCTTAGAGAGCTAGAATACAGCTCTGATTTCCAGCACATTGATCCAGAGGGCTGATTCGGACAGAGTCCAAGCGCCCTGCGCTCCACGGTGGAGATATACTGCTCCCAAGGCGGATAGACTAGCATCCTGGTGAGGCTCACCCGGGACGGGGCCAGGAAGGAGCGCTCCTGAGACAGAGTGGCCGAAGCCACCACTGAAACGAGCCTCTGGTCAGTGGCGAAGCCACCACCCCGTGGGAGGAGGGAGTTCGCTTGTACAGCGGAAAACATCCAATCTCAGAGGACGCAGGAGAAACTGGGCAAGGAATCGCTTCCATTGATGCCACCGTCTGACCAGCACCTGTATATGGTGTCTGATAGAACGACGCCGACCGCCAGCGGAGGGACTACTGATCGACTAAGAGCAGCTTCACAAGTGCAGATAGAGACTCGAATTGCGTCCCTGAGAACCTCTGGTTCGAAGTCAGAGTGGACTTGGGCAGAAAGACAAGCCACCCGAATAGGTTAGAGTGGCGAGAGTGAGCGAAGCACTCTGCTAAGAGTCAGCACTGGATGAAGCCCCGACAAGAAGGCCGTCCAGGGCAAAAGATCACTGCCAATCCCTAGGGGTGCAGGACCCTAATCACAGCTGCCCCAATGAGAATACTCGAGGGGCCGTGGCTAACCCCAAGGGAAGAGCCACGAATTGGACCACTCCGATTGTCAAAACGTAGTCAACGCTGGTGTGAAACTGCGATTGACCCCTGCAGATAGGCATCTCTGATGCCGATGGCTGCTAGGGAATCTCCTTGGGTTCTTGATTGATCCGGTGAAAAACACACGGAACAAGACCGAGACTCCATGTGAAAACGCCACACCTGACTATGCTTGAAAAGCTAAAGATCCAGGTCGGAAGGCACCGCCCTCTTCGGGGACTAGGAATAGATTTAAGCAAAAATCTCAGAACCGTTCCCAGTCGGGAACCGGTACAATTACTCCATTGGTCTGCAAGAAATGCCACGGCCTGTGAGAAGGCGGCGGCCTTGGAGCCGGGAGGAGTTGACAGAAAAAATCTGTTTGGCGGGTGGACAGAATTCCATCCTGTAGCCATGGGAGATATAATCCCGCCCCCACTGAACGGAGACGTGTTAAAACCATACGTCGCCAAGTGGAGAGAGCCTGCCACCGACCAAGGAGGTTGTTGGCGTGGCTAGATAGCTCGGAGGAAGCTGGCTCAGTGGCAGCATCTCCTGCGGTCTTCTGAAGACGCAGCTTCGAGCCATTTGGTTCTATGAACCTAGGCCGAGCTAGAGGACTATCAGATGGAGGAACGGAAACCACCGAAACCTCAACTGATTCCTGCCCTGGACAGGTTCCCTGGTTTAGGATTGTGGCGAGGAAGCACACTCCCCGCCAAGAGCTTCCTTAATTTCACCCAGCTTGGTTCCGGGGAAACTGGGCCCACCAAGGGGTAGCCCAGCCAGGAACCTCCATAGAGGCATCTGCCTTCCAATTTCGAAGCCACAGGAGCCTGCGGATAGCGAGGAAGGTAGCCCAGACCACCGCCGTGCGGCGTCTAGCATGGCAGACCTGGCAGAGGATGAAAAGACTGAAGTCTGGAGTTCAGGCAACCGTTTTGGGCATAGAGTCCCTGTGAGAGAATGCATCTCCTCCAGAGAAGCAGAGAAGTTACAAAAAACCGCACTGCTGTAAGCTGAGGAGAACAAGCTCCTGCCGTTCCCATACCGACTTGGCCCAAAGGACAACCGGGCGGACCGCAGAACCTTAAGTGAGGAGCCATCAGCCACTGACATAACGGTCCGGGCTGAGCCACCTGAAGTGAATGAGCCCACTTCTTGACCACCATGGGTGGACAGGGGAAACACAGTCCTCAGAAACACGCTTCATCTCAGAGCGGAGTGAGGTCCAGTACAAAATTAATGTACGGTAGAATCCTATAGAGGTGCCGTCAGCCACTGATACAACTAACCGGGCAGTCTAGACCGGAGTGGCTACCCTCTCTGAAGGGAGGGGGAGACAGGCAGCAGAACCCCGCTGTGGGGTCTGCAGGATAGGCTGTGGGCTTGGACGCAGCGGCCTGAAAACTGGAGTGGTTAAGTAACACACTCCTTGACCTGCTAAAGGTAAACTGTGCCTTTCTGCCAGCGGGGAATACTCCCCTGATCAGGCGGACACAAGAATAATGGACGCAAGCCAATCATTCGCATCTGCGTCACCTACGGACGGATCAATGTACATAAAGTAGCGTCCGTGTCCGCGGTAGAGACATCTTCCTCGTCCGGTGAATCAGCTCGTAATCGGAGCTGCGGGACGGGGAGGACAGGGGACCCTGCGTCTCCCTGTCAGGAGAACGGGGTCTGAGCCCAGAAGGAGAGTCCCTTGTGAGCTTGGCCGAGCGAGCAGAAAACGCCCTGAGAGGGGAACTGCATGCTCAGCAGATGCCGGGACAGCCGACCCCTGGAAATAGGAATCCTATGGGGGTGAGCCACCAAAACCGGAGCAGCTGGAGGGACCATTAATGAGCCCCCATGCTGAGGGGCCACAGTGGTTAGGAGCTCGGTATAGCCGTACGAGACTACCTGCAGTGGATAATAAAGAAACAGCCTGCAGCCTCGCTCTGTGAGACATGCTGCAGAGGTGGGGGCTCTGTCCAGCATGGGTAGAATACCCAAGACAGGGGTTCAGCCTGGGGGGACTCCCACCTAAGAACCATTACAGTGTGCCGGTTCAGGCAATATGAGGTTACATGCAGCACATGTAGAACCTTGTAGCTTAGCTGCTAGAGTGAGACATGCTGCTGAGGGGGAGATTCTATGATAAAGAATTAACTCCTTCAGAATGCCTGAGAGTGTCATGCTGCTGAGGAGGAGATTCTATGATAAAGAATTAACTCCTTCAGAATGCCTGAGAGTGTATAAAAAGTGCACAACCAGGGGTTGTGACTTATCAGGCCATATTATGAGTGCCCTCCGGATTCCAAGCCTGGACCCTCAGCCAGTATTCCCTCCCTGTGCTGCAGGGCAGCCAGCGCCGACCAGTGTACTAAGACGCTGGAAAATGGCGCCAGAGTGAGGGGGGAGACGGGGGTTAACCCAGGAGCGGGAATCGGAGGGCGAAGGAGATGTACAGGGGAGGGAATCATCACCTCAAAACGGAGCGTCCTCCCCTGTGCAGAGCGGCCGGCGGGCGGCTCTGCAGCGTCCCCCTGCATGCCTGACATGCAGGGGAACGAAACGAAACTAGGCCGCGGCTGAAGCCGGGGCCTAAAGTTATGCATGCGGCCGAAAATCAGGCCTCATCGGCGCGGTTCTCAGTAAAAACTGTGGAACCGGCCGGAAACACAGTAAACAAAGCAGCATTATTCAGCAATCACTGTCCCCCCCAATAAAAGTGCCCCACATGCAGAAAGACCCTCTGAATAAACGTCTCTATACTTAGCTTTGAGACGCAGGGTCCAGTCCCTGTGGGGTGGGGGTCAGTGCTCCGTCCAGCAGGGTCCTGCACAAGGGCTGCGGATGGAGGCCGGTCTCCTGCAAGGCAGTGAGAACCGTGTTGGCTCCCACTTCAAATCAGAGCCCCTAAGGGATGTTGAAGGAGCGCGGCATGAAGGGCTCCTGCCCTGAAGTCAACCTTAACAGCACTGCCGCCAGGGGAGTGTGAAGGGACATGCCGGGGGTCCAGTGGACCCGCTTTTCTTCCAAATCTTTGTAAAAAATGAAAAATCAAAAAGGGATGCATGTGTGTGTGTGGATCCTCCTGACACAAAGCAAGAAACTGGCTAGAACTGGCTAGCAGGGGGTGTATATGCTAGGAGGGAGGAGCTACACGTTTTGAGTGTAGTAACTTTGTGTGTCCTCCGGGGGCAGTAGCTATACACCCATGGTCTGGGTCTCCCATAGGAACGATAAAGAAAAAGTTAATTTTCTCCCAGTAGCTGTACTTTTGGTAAATTAGCATGGAAGCATTGTGTCGCTATATCAGTAAGTAAATCATGGTTTCTGAGGTGATGGGTTAGCTTTAGGCTGTCAACCACAAGATCCTTAAACCCCTTCATCATCGCTGCTGACCACCACATACACTGTTTCAGTCCGCAGTAGAATAGGTCACACATCATCATCTCACATCACCAGAGACATCATAAAACAAGGTTTGGCAGCTCAGATGTCCTCCGCAGCCTGCGCTGTGCTACACCACTGCTTCTCCTCTGTGTGACGAGGACTGCCAAAAGATGAAGAGACATTTCTTCACTTCTTAGAACTTCTCTGTGAGAAGCGCTGATTGGTGAAGCTCTGATCACGTTCCCACCACTGTTCTATTCTACCAATCAAAACTCTCAACTAATACTAGAGTGTCACTGATTGGCTGAACCACTGTGCACTAGTGCAGTCCCCTGAGGGGCACCTCCGACCGCCCTCTAATCTCCCTTCATGGCAGAATCTGCCCTGATAAATCCATAAGCCTCATATTTTCGACGATCTGGTCAAAGAAACAAAAAAAAGAAGGGAATTTTGTTACTTACCGTAAATTCCTTTTCTTCTAGCTCTTATTGGGAGACCCAGACGATTGGGGTATAGCTACTGCCCTCTGGAGGCCACACAAAGCACTACATTAAAAGTGCAAGGCCCCTCCCCCTCTGGCTATACCCCCCCGTGGTATCACGGGTTCTCCAGTTTTAGTGCCAAAGCAAGAAGGAGGAAGCCAATAACTGGTTTAAACAAATTAACTCCGAATAACATCGGAGAACTGAAAAACCGTTCAACATGAACAACATGTGTACCCGCAAACAACAAAAAAACATCCCGAAGGACAACAGGGCGGGTGCTGGGTCTCCCAATAAGAGCTAGAAGAAAAGGAATTTACGGTAAGTAACAAAATTCCCTTCTTCTTCAGCGCTCTATTGGGAGACCCAGACGATTGGGACGTCCAAAAGCTGTCCCTGGGTGGGTAAATAAATACCTCATGTTAGAGCTGCAAAACAGCCCTCCCCTACGGGGGTGACACTGCCGCCTGCAGGACTCTTCTACCTAAGCTGGCATCCGCCGAAGCATAGGTATGCACCTGATAATGCTTGGTGAAAGTGTGCAGACTGGACCAGGTAGCTGCCTGGCACACCTGTTGAGCCGAAGCCTGGTGACGTAATGCCCAGGACGCACCCACGGCTCTGGTGGAGTGGGCTTTTAGCCCTGAAGGAACCGGAAGCCCCGCAGAACGGTAGGCCTCTAGAATTGGTTCTTTGATCCATCGAGCCAGGGTGGCTTTAGAAGCCTGCAACCCCTTGCGCGGACCAGCGACAAGGACGAAAAGTGCATCGGCACGGCGTATGGGCGCCGTGCGGGAAATGTAGATTCTGAGTGCTCTCACCAGATCTAGCAAACGTAAGGCCTTTTCATACCGGTGAACCGGATGAGGGCAAAAAGAAGGCAAGGAAATATCCTGATTAAGATGAAAAGAGGATACGACCTTAGGGAGAAACTCCGGAATGGGGCGCAGCACAACCTTGTCCTGGTGGAACACCAGGAAGGGAGCCTTAGATGACAGAGCTGCCAGCTCAGACACTCGCCGAAGCGATGTGATTGCAACAAGAAACGCCACTTTCTGCGACAGCCGAGAAAAGGAAACTTCCTTCAGAGGCTCGAAGGGCGGCTTCTGGAGAGCAACTAGTACCCTGTTCAGATCCCATGGATCTAACGGTCGCTTGTACGGGGGCACAATATGACAGACCCCCTGCAGGAACGTGCGCACCTTAGGAAGACGTGCTAGACGCTTCTGAAAAAACACGGATAGTGCCGAAACTTGCCCTTTAAGGGAGCTGAGCGACAAGCCCTTTTCTAACCCCGATTGCAGGAAGGAAAGAAACTTGGGCAATGCAAATGGCCAGGGAGACACTCCCTGAGCAGAGCACCAGGACAAGAAAATCTTCCACGTTCTGTGGTAGATCTTAGCCGAATTCGACTTTCTAGCTTGTCTCATTGTGGCAATGACTCCCTGAGATAATCCAGCAGATGCTAGAATCCAGGACTCAATGGCCACACAGTCAGGTTCAGGGCCGCAGAATTCTGATGGAAAAACGGCCCTTGGGACAGTAAGTCTGGTCGGTCTGGCAGTGACCACGGTCGACCGATCGTGAGATGCCACAGATCCGGATACCACGACCTCCTCGGCCAGTCTGGAGCGACGAGTATGACGCGGCTGCACTCGGATCTGATCTTGCGTAGCACTCTGGGCAAGAGCGCCAGAGGCGGAAACACGTATGGGAGCTGAAACTGCGACCAATCTTGAACCAAGGCGTCTGCCGCCAGAGCTCTTTGATCGCGCGACCTCGCCATGAATGCCGGGACCTTGTTGTTGTGCCGGGATGCCATTAGGTCGACGTCCGGCACTCCCCAGCGGCGACAGATTTCCTGAAACACGTCCGGGTGAAGGGACCATTCCCCTGCGTCCATGCCCTGGCGACTGAGGAAGTCTGCTTCCCAGTTTTCTACGCCTGGGATGTGAACCGCGGATATGGTGGATGCTCTGTCCTCCACCCACATTAGAATGCGCCGGACTTCTTGGAAGGCTTGCCGACTGCGCGTCCCTCCTTGGTGGTTGATGTATGCCACCGCTGTGGAGTTGTCCGATTGGATTCGGATCTGCTTTCCTTCCAGCCACTGTTGGAAGGCCAGTAGAGCAAGATACACTGCTCTGATCTCCAGAACATTGATCTGAAGGGTGGACTCCTGCGGAGTCCACGTCCCCTGAGCCCTGTGGTGGAGAAATACTGCTCCCCACCCTGACAGACTCGCATCTGTCGTGACTACTGCCCAGGATGGGGGCAGGAAGGATCTTCCCTGAGACAATGATGTGGGAAGGAGCCACCATTGTAGAGAGTCTTTGGCCGTCTGGGAAAGCGAGACTTTCCTGTCCAGGGACGTTGACTTCCCGTCCCATTGGCGGAGAATGTCCCATTGAAGTGGGCGCAGATGAAACTGCGCAAAGGGAACTGCTTCCATGGCTGCCACCATCTTCCCTAGGAAATGCATGAGGCGCCGCAAGGGATGCAACTGGCCCTGCAGGAGAGATTGCACCCCTGTCTGTAGTGACCGCTGCTTGTCCAGCGGAAGCTTCACTATCGCTGCTAGAGTATGAAACTCCATGCCAAGATACGTTAGTGACTGAGTCGGTGATAGGATCGACTTTGGAAAGTTGATGATCCATCCGAAAGACTGTAGAGTCTCCAGCGTAGCATTCAGGCTGAGTTGGCATGCCTCCTGAGAGGGAGCTTTGACCAATAAGTCGTCTAGGTAAGGAATCACCGAGTGTCCCTGAGAGTGCAAGACTGCTACCACCGCCGCCATGACCTTGGTGAAGACCCGTGGGGCTGTCGCCAGACCAAATGGAAGAGCTACGAACTGAAAATGGTCGTCTCCTATCACAAAACGTAGAAAACGTTGATGTTCTGTAGCAATTGGCACGTGGAGATAAGCATCTTTGATGTCTATTGAGGCAAGGAAGTCTCCTCTGGACATTGAGGCAATGACAGAGCGGAGGGTTTCCATCCGGAACCTCCTGGCGTGCACATGTTTGTTGAGCCGTTTTAGGTCCAGAACAGGACGGAACGAGCCGTCCTTTTTTGGAACCACAAAGAGATTGGAGTAAAACCCTTGCCCTTGTTCCTGAGGAGGGACTGGGATAACCACTCCTTCCGCTTTTAGGGAATCCACCGCCTGCAGCAGAGCATCTGCTCGGTCTGGACGTGGGGAGGTTCTGAAGAACCGAGCTGGAGGACGAGAATTGAACTCGATTCTGTACCCGCGAGACAAAATGTCCGTCACCCACCGGTCTTTGACCTGTGACATCCAAATGCCGGAAAAGCGGGAGAGCCTGCCCCCGACCGGCGATGCGGAGGGGGGGGGCTGGAAGTCATGAGGTAGCCGCTTTGGAAGCGGTACCTCCATTTGCTTTCTTGGGGCGTGTGTGAGTCCGCCACGAATCTGAGTTTCTTTGCGTCCTCTGAGTCCCTTTGGACGAGGTAAATGGTGTCTTGCCCGAACCTCGAAAGGACTGAAACCTCTGCTGCCACTTTTTCTGCTGAGGTTTGGGTGTTCTGGGTTGTGGTAAAGAGGAGTCTTTACCCTTGGACTGCTTAATGATGTCAGCCAATGGCTCGCCAAACAGTCTCTCTCTAGACAAAGGCAAACTGGTTAAACATTTTTTGGAACCAGCATCTGCTTTCCAGTCCTTTAACCACAAGGCTCTGCGCAAAACTACCGAATTGGCGGACGCCATTGAGGTGCGACTGGTAGATTCTAGGACCGCATTGATAGCGTAAGACGCAAACGCCGACATCTGCGTGGTAAGGTGCGCCACTTGCGGCACTGCTGGATGCATGATAGCATCCACTTTTGCTAAGCCAGCTGAAATAGCCTGGAGTGCCCATACGGCTGCGAATGCCGGAGCAAACGACGCGCCTATAGCTTCATAGACAGATTTTAACCAAAGGTCCATCTGTCTGTCATTGGCATCTTTAAGTGAAGCGCCATCCTCCACTGCAACTATGGATCTAGCTGCAAGTTTGGAAATCGGGGGGTCTACCTTTGGACACTGTGTCCAGCGCTTGACCACCTCAGGGGGGAAAGGGAAACGCGTATCTTTAGATCGTTTAGAGAAACGCCTTTCTGGGTGAGCGTCGTGCTTCTGGATTGATTCTCTGAAATCAGAGTGATCTAACAAAGCACTCAATTTACGCTTGGGATAAAGGAAACGAAACTTTTCCTGCTCCGCAGCCGCCTCTTCTGCTGAAGGGGCTGGGGGAGAAATATCCAACAGCCTATTGATGGCTGAGATAAGGTCGTCTACCATGGCATCCCCATCCGGGGTATCCAGGTTGAGAGGGGTTCCAGGAGTGGATTCCTGATCACTCTCATCAGACACATCACAGGGAGACTGATTGCGCTGAGACCCTGAGCAGTGTGAAGACGTCGAGGGTCTTTCCCAGCGAGCTCGCTTAGGGTGGCTGGGGCCATCATCTGAGTCATAATCCTCGGCCTGTGAAGCCGGGGACCCCCCTGTGGGCTGGATACATTCCAAGTAAGGGGGACCTGAGGACAGAGGCCTCGCCGTGCCCAGAGACTGAGCCCCATGCATAGATTGCAAGGTCTCAAGGATTTTTGCCATAGATACAGACATATTATCTGCAAAAACTGCAAAGTCCGTCCCTGTCACCGGGGCAGAACTTACAAGCGTCTCAGCCTGGGTCGCTACCTCTCCTGACTCCGGCTGGCGAAGCAGCACCGGGTCGGAGCATTGCACACAATGGGGGTCATCAGAGCCTGCTGGTAGATTAGCCCCACATGCAGCACACGCAGTATACACAGCCCTTTTTGCCTTGGCCGCCTTGCGTTTTGAGGATGACATGTTGCTGCTTCCACAGAGCGATCTGGGATATGCAGCCAGAAGCGCACCTCACAGTGCAAGAAATACAATATCTATATAACTGTATCCAGTACACTGATACACAGTGAGGCACTAGAGGGACCAGCACAGAAAAATCGCTTACCGCCCGCTTAAAAAGCGGGTGTGTGGTCGCCAGATAGCCCCTAGTCCAGGTCTCCCAGAGCCTTGCGTCCTTCCTCCAGCCAGGCATGCATGTAATGGCTGCCGGCGTCTCGAGAGAGGAAGGGGGGCGGGCCCTGGGCGTTCCTGGCCAAGAGCGGGAAGCCTGCTTCCCTCTGTGCCAAGTGAGAGGGCTGGAGCATGTAAATCAGGCTCCAGCCCTCGTCGCTGCTTGCGAACAGCGTCTCTCCCCTACCCTGAATGACAGGGTGGGGGCGGGAACGAAACGGAGCTGCCGGCGTCCTAGGCCCAAAAAGCCGGGGACTAAAGTTATAACCGCCGCCGCCGTAAAAGCGCGGACGGCGGATCCCCGGCGCACCACAAGTCACAGCAGCGCCGCCCGGTCCAGAGGGGGTCGGCGCTGCGTTCCCAAACACAAACAATCCCCCAGTAATCTGTAGGGACACCAACTCCACGTTGCGGTCCCCGGCGCACTATAACACCCAGCCAGCCCGGAGTGTGTCTGTGCCTGCCGGGGACACAGAGTACCTGTAAGATGCAGGGCCCTGTCCCTGATCGTACTCCTGCTCCGAATCCATCAGGTTCTAATGGGTCTGTGGATGGAGCCCGGCATCAGAGCTGAGAGGCCGGCAGGATCCCACTTCCACAGAGCCCTACAAGGGGATGTGGAAGGAAAACAGCATGTCAGGCTCCAGCCCTGTACCAGCAATAGGTACCTCAACCTTACAACACCATCCAGGGGTGAGAAGGGAGCATGCTGGGAACACTATATGTGTCCTCTTTTCTTCCATCCGACATAGTCAGCAGCTACTGCTGACTAAAATCTGTGGAGCTATGCATGGAATGTCTGACCTCCTTCGCACACAAAGCTAAAACTGGAGAACCCGTGATACCACGGGGGGGTATAGCCAGAGGGGGAGGGGCCTTGCACTTTTAATGTAGTGCTTTGTGTGGCCTCCAGAGGGCAGTAGCTATACCCCAATCGTCTGGGTCTCCCAATAGAGCGCTGAAGAAAAAGACTTCACTAGTGAAATGTCAGATGTCTGTCTCCAGCTACTTATTAAAAAGTAGGAAAAGAAATGAGAAACCTGGAAAACTGAATCTGCTGAAGTAATACAGTACACTGGTCACTGTAGATCCAGGAGATCTGGTCCTATGATTCTTGCTATGTCCCTGTAAACTTGAACAAACATCTGGTAAAGATGTGATTATCGAGTACCGGGTAGAATTGGCTGCCATGTACACACAGTAACAAGGCATACGTACAGTGTCCAGCATGTGAAGAACCTTGTCCTGCTCGCAGGCGTCCAGCCCATCAATGATCACCACTAGTCTCGTCTGGTTCTGTGTGAAGCTGTCAATGGTCTTGGCCATTTTAGCCATCAGTTCTACTTCCCACTTCAAAACCTGCAGAAAAATTAGAATAAGGGTTTTAGAAAATGGTAAAAAGACACAAAAGCCACAGGGCCATCTACAATGTGCCCAATGAAAGGAAGGAGAAATCAGATCAGGCAGAACAGGCTTCCCCCCACTAATTTACCTGCAATGGGGGAGCATGAAGGACAAGCCATACCCATTCGGCCAAAAATGAAGAAATCAACTCTTGTCTATTACTAGTTGAAAGTGTAAATCTGACCCAATTTCAGCATATGATCCTTAAGGCAATGAGATTTCAAGACTTCAAATATAAAAATGTAAGATGATCAAAAAGATTTGCAGGACCCTAGCCCGCTGGTCACGTCGCTAGTCTATGGCCCCTGCCAGACCAGAGCTATGCAAACCTCTTCCTACCTGCCAGCATCCTTGGCGTATCTTCTGTTTCATAAGCCCAAGTTCATTGAGTTGCACCAGGCCTACTAATCAAAAAAGGCATCTGTGAAGACACGGTCCTGTTCAATGTCTGTCAGGGGTTAATGCTCTTAATGTGGCCAGACATGGGTCCCTTTTGTGTGGTAACTTGTGTTTGTTAAGTCATTATTTTCTGCCGGACTCATCGGAGCCTTCCATTGTCTGAGGTTGTGTATTGCTAATTTAATATAAATCCCCTCAGCCTCTCTGTCTACCTCACTCAGAGGAGAATTATACAGGAGAATTAACTATGTGTATTGGAATGCCACCCAATAAGAGCACAGCCTTATTCCACCAATCCGATAAGACCACAATACCCTGGGATGAATGCCCGGGAAATCAAAAAAGGGACAGCTTTAGTCACCAGGGGTTTCTTTTATATATGGCTTCAATCTAGAGGTTTCGGTCCCGGTTGGAAGTCCTTTACCCAGTCTAGGCACTTTGGCGCCGGTTAAGGTATTAGAAACTGCATTACAGAGAGCAGGAGTATTGCCGAGGATGATTCGGCTGTAAGATACCCAGGTTGGGACGATTCGGTTACCTTGCTACGGATTTTGCTGTGCTCGTGAAGCTTCCTACGCTTGTCACTATCCTGTTCCCGGTAGGTGCTTGCCAAAAGCAGGGTGCTACTGGTTTGGGGTATGTGGCCCTGGAAGCATTAATAATTAATATCCTAATCCCTGGTGAGCCAGCGGAAAAGTGAGACTCTGTTGCGTGTTACATCGTGTGATTTGCATGGTTTTGTGTTACATGCCTTTGACTGTTGCAAATCCAATAAAGTCTAATTATTGTGGTTCCCGCACCCTGTCTGAGTAGTGTTCTGCCCATGGGTAAGGCGTTCTGGCGTTCAGTTGGCATGAGCCCTGGTCCATGCGGTGTTTCAAAAGGCAGCCAGGCCAGCAGACAAGAGCACCCACTAACCCCGTGTCTTCACAGTATCAGGGAACTCTATTGGATAGGAGTTTAATGTGGCCACTGGAACAGGGTCTTGCAAATCTTTAACAAGCATCTTTATTACACCACCTCGTCCTCTCAAGCTTGCAGCTTCAATTTAGAAGTTGGAGGAAGGGTTGTATAATAAAAGCCGCCCCCGATATACCCAAAGTCATACTAGCACTCACCTTCATGAACCCCTCGCTCTTCAGCCTGTGCAGCCGGGAGGCTGCGCTATGAAGACGTTTCCTCTGGGAGTTCAGGATGGAGTCCATCACCTGCCACCATGTGAGACAGTTCAGGATCAACACCAAGCCAACCACACAGGCCACGGCTATGAGGATAGCGTTCACTGTCATATTCTTAGGATCTACTTTATAGATGGCCAGCAAGATCACCCCAGCAAAGATGCATGCCATGATGAAGATAAAGATCACAAATGATGGGAGGCAGCATGTCTTTTTCCATTTCTTTTTGCCTACAATATCCAAAAAAAAAATAAAAATAGATTATCTCTCACCGTAAGCAAGACCTTCATATGGGAGCCAACTCCGGACATCCCAAGATGAGATTCCCAGGAGGAAGCGAAGACCAGACATACGCAGTGGAAAGCAGTCTGAGTAGAAGCCTCTACACAAAGCAGCACTACAGTGTGTCTGGTAGCCAGGACCCCCATCTATGAAGCCCACATGCCATAACAGGAGATATGACAAGTGTCCATTAGAAGATAAGATGCATTATTATTCTTTAATGTAGTGACCTGAAGGGAAAAGCCAATTTAATTCCAAACAAGACAGCCCTAAAAATGACTCTCTCCAGCGGAGAGCCCAGGACGGCTACCAGATGGTCCATCTCACAGTGCCTATACAATATTGGTTAGATGTGGAGTCTCAGCTGTGACTTCCAAGAAATGAAGGAACAGATACTGCTCTCTTCTGACCTAGGAGTGTGAAGCACAAAACCGCCGTGAGCATTAAACCATTTGCTACAGGACTGCAATGTTTCTGTACATAAAAGGTAATACAGGGCAGTCGTTCGGGTGGCATCAGATGCCTCTGCAGAAAGTGGAGTCTCAGATGCCACTGATATAGCACTGATATCAGATCACTTTATCCAATGGAGTGTTATACGGTCACTGTGCATATTAAAGGATAGGTCATCTGCATCAGATCGGTGGGGGTCCAACAGCTTTTATCAACTTTGGCAAGATGTAACTATTTAAAGGGAACCTGTCACCACATTTTTGGCCTATAAGCTGTGGCCACCACCACCGGGCTCTTATATATACAGCATTCTAACATGCTGTATATAAGAGCCCAGGCCGGGGCTATAACATAAAAAAACACTTTATAATACTTACCTAATGGTCGCTGCAGTGGGCCTTATGGGCGTCTTCGTTCTCCGGTGCCGGCGCCTCCTCTTTCGGCTATCTTCGTCCTCTTTCTGAAGCCTGTGTGCATGATGCGGCTACGTCATACACACTCGCCGGTCCTGCGCAGGTGCACTACAATATTTTGATCTGCCCTGCTTAGGACCTGAATGCCGACGAGTGTGTATGACGTCAGACCCGTCATGCACCGCGGCTATATAGAAGAAGATGGACAAAAGAGGCGGCGGAGGGACTGGACAACGGAGACGCCCATAAGGCCCACTGCAGCGACCGTTAGGTGAGTATTATAAAGTGCTTTTTATGTTATATCCCCGGCCTGGGCTCTTATATACAGCATGTTAGAATGCTGTATATAAGAGCCCGGTGGTGGCGGTGGCCGCAGCTTATAGGCCGAAAAAGTGGTGACAGGTTCCCTTTAAGAGAATCGGAGCTGTTTTGCAGGACCCGGCAGAAGCAACTACACACTCAATGGACCTACATAGGGCAGCACTGTTTAAGGTTTAGATAGCTGCCAGCAACTGATTGTCGGGGTTGTCAGGTGTTGGACCCTCAACAATCTTAAAGGGAAGGTGTCGTAAAAAAAAAAAATTCAATAACTGAAAAAGTGTAAAGTATTAATGTTTTAGGCCTAAGCCACACGGCGAGAAAATCGGTGCGAGTGGAGTGCGATAAAACATCGCATTCCCCTCGGACCAATTCTAGCCTGTGTGACAGCACACATGAGCGATTATTTTCTCAGCCCTAATCGGACCGAGAAAACAATCGCAGCATGCTGCGATTGTAATCCGAGACTCTTTCTCTCGCACCCATTCAAGTGAATGGGGCGAGAGAAAAATCGCACTGCACTCGCGGTACACCGGTGTACTGCCAGTGCAATGCGAGAATGTCTATAGCCGGCTACACAGGCGAGAGGGAGAGAAATCCCTCCCTCCCCTCCTGAGTGCCGGCCCGCCCCCCGCAGCTGAGGTCTGCTCGCACGAACGGACCTCAGTTGCAAGGACACAAGCATGAGACTCGGCTCTGCTGTACTGCCAGCACGAGCCGAGTCTCATGCAAGGGGATCGCAGTAGTCCCCGTGTGGCCCCGGCCTTAATGTTTTGTTTAAATATTATTATTTGTTTTCAATTCAGCACAATCTACAAAAAAAAATGTTTAAAAGTTTGATATTTTCCAGTTTTAAACATTAAGGGGAGCAGCTGCTAAAAACCTACTGTACAACTAGCTCACATTACAACTGCAGGCAAAGTGGGTGGAATCTGCCCTCATGCGTGTGATGTCACCTCCCCATCCACTTACAGGTGTTTAAAAAAGGATAAGGGAGGATCAAGTTTAGGGACAAAGTGTGGAGCTATTTTGTTGGTGACCGCAAAGAGATCCTGATATGTCTAAAGTGTCACCAAGGACAACTGCATAGTGCTCCACTGTATACGGTGCCCCACTGTACAGTATACTATGCCCCATACACTCTGCCACCATATTACTGTTCCCCAATATTACTGTGCCCCGAGTGCTGAGAGGAGGTACTGCAGAGACACCAGGCTTACAAGAGAAGCTGCCAACCGGGATCTGCAGCCTGTGCACTGAACTACAGATGTCACGCCACAAACACCACTCAGCCGCACGTACTCACTTCAGACCTCCGCTCCTGTCAGGGATCACAGCACAGAGCAGTGAGGCGCTGCAAGGAATGGAGTCCTGATGTGAGCACACAGACGAGGGGAGCGGGAATCGCAGCGCAACTTCCACAACACACCAGGATCAGTTAGGGAGGATCATCGCTGTCTGTCACTGGTACTCACCTTATACCGGACCTCTGCACCTCCTCCTGTGAGCCTGGTGTCTCGTCAACTCCTCCTGTCACAACTCGACTAGCACTGAGTACAGAGTGGGTGACAGGGGGAAGGTGCAGCACACAGTATACGCAGTGGGCTCCACAGAGATAGTGGCAGTATTCTCCCAGAGCTGTGATCTGGACTTCCAGAGGGCATGCTAGGTCACAGCAGGGAGCAGACACAGTGCAGAAGATAGTCGGGCTCCTACCCTTTCAGTCCTTATGCACAGGGACTGTTGCATTTGAGGTAACTGTCGTTGCACACAGCAAATCCAACATGGCAGCCCCAGTGTTTGAGTAAAAAAAGAGAATTTTGTTTACTTACCGTAAATTCTTTTTCTTATAGTTCCGACATGGGAGACCCAAACCATGGGTGTATAGCTTCTGCCTCCGGAGGACACACAAAGTACTACACTAAAAGTGTAGCTCCTCCCTCCGAGCATATACACTCCCCGGATGACAAATCCAACCAGTTTAGTGCCAAAGCTGAAGGAGGACATCCACCCATAAGTAGAGAGAGTAAAACCCGGAATAACCGGAACTTCTGTCTACAACAACAGCCGGTGAAAAAACACGGAACAAGAAACCTGCCGACAGGCAACAGGGAGGGTGCTGGGTCTCCCATGTCGGAACTATAAGAAAAAGAATTTACGGTAAGTAAACAAAATTCTCTTTTTCTTCATCGTTCCTTATGGGAGACCCAAACCATGGGACGTCTCAAAGCAGTCCATGGGTGGGAAATAAACAGAAACTGAGAAGTAGGCGAAACCTAACTTCACAAATGGGCGACAGCCGTCCGAAGGATGCGTCTGCCCAAGCTCGCATCTGCCGAAGCATGAGCATGCACTTGGTAGTGCTTCGAAAGGGTGTGCAGACTAGACCAAGTGGCAGCCTGACAGACCTGCTGAGCCGTAGCCCAAGAGGCACCGACAGCTCTGGTCGAGTGCGCCTTAATCCCTGGCGGGGGAGGCATCTGAGAACATAGGTAGGCATCGGATATGGCCGACCTAATCCAATGAGCTAGGGTCGGTTTAGAAGCAGAGAGACCCTTGCGCTGACCTGTGGTCAGCACAAAAAGAGAGGTGCACCGCCTAAAAAAACAGCGGTGCGTGACACATAGATCCGGAGCGTCCGCACCAAATCTAAAGCATGCAACGCTTTCTCAAAGCGATGCACAGGGGCCGAACAAAGGGAAGACAATGAAATGTCCTGGTTAAGGTGGAACGGAGACACCACCTTAGGGAGAAGGCCCGGAGTTGGATGGAGAACCACCTTGTCTTGGTGAAAAAAAACAAAAAGGGTGACTCCGAAGAGAGCACAGTCAAATAAGAGACTCTCCTGAGAGAAATTATGGCCACCAGAAAAACCACTTCCTGTGAAAGACTAAACAACGAAACCTCCCTAAGAGGCTCAAAGGGGGGTTTCTGTAAGGCCATGAGGACCAAAGAAAGGTCTCAGGGATCCAGAGACCGCCGGTAAGGCGGAATGATGTGAGATGCGCCCTGCATGAGGGTGCGCACCTGGGCCAGTCGGGCGATACGCCGCTGGAGCAACGCTGACAGAGCCGAGACCTGTCCCTTGAGGGAATGAGGGACAGACCTAGCTGCAGGCCGGACTGTAGAAAGGACAGGATGGTCGGCAAGGAAAAAACGGCCAAAGAGCATGGCCGGAAGACCGACACCAGGACAGGAAAATTCTCCAAGTCCTGAGGTAAAACCTGGCCGAGGAAGACTTCCGAGCCTGAGTCATAGTGAAGATGACCTCGGAAGGAATGCCTGAAGCCGTAAGGATTCAGGGCTCAAGAGCCACGCCGTCAATCTGAGAGCCGCAGAATTGTTGTGGAAAACGGACCCTCTGAGAGAACGTCTGGCCGGTCCGGGAGATGCCACAGCACCTCTACGAACAGACGGAGCAGGTCTGGGAACCAAGCTCGCCTGGGCCTGGGGCGATGAGTACGACCCGACGGCCCTCCATTTTGATCTTGCGCAGGACTCTGGGCAAGAGAGCTAGAGGGGGAAACACGTAGGCCAGACGGAACTGGGACCAATCTGGAACCAGCGCGTCCGCTGCCAAGGCCTGAGGATCGTGGGAGCGAGCCACGTAAACCGGGACCTTGTTGTTGTGCCGGGATGCCATTAGATCCACTCCCGGAGTGCCCCGCCTGCTAAATTGACCGGAACACTGCTGGATGCAGGGCTCACTCGCCGCTGTCCACGGTTTGACGGCTGAGATAATCTGCCTCCCAGTTTTCTGTGCCTGGGATGTGGACTGCGGATATCGTGGACTTGGAGTCCTCCGTCCACTGAAGGATATGTTGAATTTCCAACATTGCTAGGCGGCTGCGAGTCCTAGGACTACAGCCCTGATTTCCAGCACATTGATCGAGAGGGCTGATTCGGACGGAGTCCAAGTGCCCTGTGCTCGGTGGTGGAGAAACACTGCTCCCCAGCCGGATAGACTGGCATCCGTGGTGAGAATCACCCATGACGGGGCCAGAAAGGAGCGTCCCTGGTACAGAGAGAGGGGCCGAAGCCACCACTTAAAGAGAGCTCCTGGTCTTTGGCGACAGAGCCACCAGCCTGTGCAAGGAAGAAGTCCCTTGTCCCAACAGCGGAAAATGTCCAGCTGCAGGGGACGCAGATGGAACTGGCAAGGGGAACCGCTTCTATTGACGCCACCATCTGACCCAGCACCTGCATGAGGTGCCTGATGGAATGACGGCGGAGCCTCAGCAGAGAGCGAACCGCCAGATGAAGAGACTGCTGTTTGACTAAGGGCAGCTTCACAAGTGCCAGCAGAGTCTCGAATTGCATCCCTAGGTACGTAAGTTCCTGGGTCGGGGTCAGAGTGGAGTGAGTGAGCGAGACACTCCGCTGAGAGTGAGCGAGACACTCCGCTGAGAGTGAGCGAGACACTCCGCTGAGAGTGAGCGAGACACTCCGCTGAGAGTGAGCGAGACACTCCGCTGAGAGTGAGCGAGACACTCCGCTGAGAGTGAGCGAGACACTCCGCTGAGAGTGAGCGAGACACTCCGCTGAGAGTGAGCGAGACACTCCGCTGAGAGTGAGCGAGACACTCCGCTGACAGTCTGCACTGGATGAAGCCCTGACTAGAAGGGCGTCCAGGTAAGGAATCATTACCAACCCCTGGAGGAGCAGAACCGCAACTGGTGAATACACGAGGGGCCGTGGCTAACCCAAAGGGGAGAGCCACGAATTGGAAATGTTCCTCTCCGATTACAAAACGTAGCCAACGCTGGTGTGAAACTGCGAATGGCACATGCAGAGAGATATCTCTGATGTCGATGGATGCTAAGAAATCTCCTTGGGTCATTGACTGATCGCAGAGATTCCATGCAAAATTGCCGCACCTGAACATGCTTGTTGAGAAGCTTGAGATCCAGGTCGGAAAGCACCGTCCTTTTCGGGGACTAGGAAGAGATTTGAGTAGAAATCTCAGAACCGTTCCCAGTCGGGAACTGGTACAATTACTCCATTGGCCTGCAAGAATGCCACGGCCTGTGAGAAGGCGGCGGCCTTGGAGCAGGGGGGAGTTGTCAGAAAAAATCTGTTTGGCGGCTGAATAGAATTCTATTCTGTAGCCGTGGGAGATGGTAACCCACACCCACTGATCGAAGACGTGTTGAAACCACACGTCGCCCAAGAGGGAGAGCCTGCCACCGACCAAGGACGTTACTGGCGCGGCCAGATAATCAAGAGGAGGCTGCCTTGGTGGCAGCAGCTCCTGCCGACTTAGGACGCGGCTTCATGCGCCAGTTGGTTTACGGACCTTGGCTGAGTTAGTGGACGAGGCCGAGGGCTTAGAGGACGACCAGTTAGAGGAAACGAAAGGAACGAAACCTCGACTGGTTCCTGCCCTGGAAGGTTTCCTGGGTTGTGGCATGGAAGTACTCTTCCTGCCAAAAACTTCCTTAATAATTTCATCCAGTTGTTCACCGAATAGACTGGTCCCGGCAAAAGGGAGTCCAGCAAGGAACTTCTTAAGAAGCATCTGCCTTCCACTCTCGAAGCCACAGGAACCTGCGGATAGCGAGGGAAGTAGCCGAGGCCACCGCAGTGCGGTGACAGTCTCCAGCTATAGGATGAAAAGACTGAAGCCTGGAAGTTAAGGCAACCAATTCGGGCATAAAGGCCCTGGTGAGGGAATGCATCTCCTCCCGAGAAGCAGAGATGGCTTTGAGAGCCCGCACTGCTGCAAAAGATGGGGAGAACGAGGCCCCTGCCGCCTCATATATAGATTTGGCCAGAAGGACAACCTGGCGGACAGTGGGATCCTCAGAGAGATGCCGTCAGCCACTGATACAACTGTCCGGGCTGAAAGTCTAGACACCGGAGGGTCCACCCTTGGTGAATGAGCCCACTCCTTGACCACCACTGGTGGAAGGGGGAAACAGTCATCAGAACCACGCTCTGGGAAGCGTCTGTCAGGACAGGCTCTGGGCTTGGTCAAAGTGACCTGAATGCTGGAGTGGATAAGGAACACACTCCTTGTTCTCTTAGGCAAGGTATACTGATGCTTTTCTGCCAAAGAGGGGTGCTCCCCTGATACAGGCGGATTGAGGTCCAGTACAAATATAATGGACGCAATCAAATCATTAGCATCTGTGTCACTTTCGGACAGATCAATGGGGTACATGGAGAGCGTCCGAGCCCCCAGTAAGGCATCCTCCTTGTCCTGCGAGTCAGCTCGTGAACCAGAGCCGCGGGGCGAGGAGGGAAAGGGGACCCTGCGTCTCCATTTTAGGAGGACGGGCTCCCAGATGAAGAATCCTCTGTGAGCTTTGCTGAGCGAGCCGTAGCAGCAGAAGCGCCCTGAGAAGGGGGCTGATGCATGCTCAGCAGTGTCCGGGACAGCTGTCCCCTGGAGAGAGGGATTCTACCCCGGAGCCGGAGCAGCCGGAGGGACCACTGGGGATAAGCCTCCAGGCTGAGGCACCACTATGTCAGAGCAGGCATCACAATGTGGTTATGTGCTCGGTACAGACAGTACGAGTCAACATGCGGTGCATAATAAAAAACAGCCTTGCAGCCCTGCACTGATATGAGACATGCTGCAGAAGTGGGGGCTCTGTCCAGAAAGACCCCCAGCAGAGTATATAAACAGAGTATATAAGCAGAAGCACAACCAGAGGTTGTGGCTTGCCAGACCGTTTAACATAACATCTCTGTGCCCTCCAGATTCCCCAGAAGTGGGGGCTTTTCGGAAAAAAAACCCCAGCAGAGTATATAAACAGAGTGTATAAGCAGCTGCACAACCGGAGGTTGTGGCTTGCCAGACTGTTTAACATAGGGGCATCTCTGTGCCCTCCAGATCCCCCAGAACGGGGGGCTCTGTCCCAGGCCCCCATTTGTCACAATGTGTTTGCAGACATTGATCTCTGTGCCCTAGAACGCTGAGAAAATGGCGTCCACAGCGAGGAGAGGGGGCAGGGCCTACTCTGAGAGCAGGACGGAGAGCAAATGAGGCATACAGGGGAGGGAATCTTTCCTCAGTGAGGAGTGTCCCTTCCCTGTGCTGAGCAGCCGGTGGGCGGAGCCACCCTGTCTCACTGCACTGACTGACATAGAATCGAAACTAGGCCTCAGGCGAAGCCGGGGCCTAGATTTAAACATGCGGCCAGCGTGCAGGCACCATCGGTGCGGTTCTCCAGTGAAAACTGGAGAACCGGCCGGAAATGTTAAAACATACATATAACACATTCTCCCCCACAAATAAAGCACAAGGGACCCCTAGAAAGACCACTTTCTGTGGTAATAACGTCTCAGTACTTAGCTTGAGACGCAGGTGCCAGGTCCCTGGGGGGTCATCGCTCCGTCCGGCAGGATCCTGAACAGGGCTGCGGATGGAGACCGGTCTCCTGCAAAGCAGTGAGAACCGTGATGGCTCCCACTTCAAGCCAGAGCCCCAAGGGATGGCGAAGGAGCGCGGCATGTGAAGGCTCCAGCCCTGAAATCAACCTTAACAGCACCGCCGACACAGTGGGGTGAGAAGGGACATGCCGGGAGTCCAGATTGGACCCGCTTTTCTTCCAAATCTTTGAAATCAAAAATCAAAAATCAGAGGATGCATGTGTGTGTGTGACCTCCTAAACACAAAGCATTGAACTGGTTGGATTTGTCATCCGGGGAGTGTATATGCTCGGAGGGAGGAGCTACACTTTTAGTGTAGTACTTTGTGTGTCCTCCGGAGGCAGAAGCTATACACCCATGGTTTGGGTCTCCCATAAGGAACGATGAAGAAATAGAATTAAGTAAAAACTAAATAAAATATTAATTTAATTTTGAATTAAAATAATTGATTCCATAATCACTATTATTAATACAAAACTTAAAAAACGTGGCACTTTCCCTTTAACCCTAAAACGTGCAACCATAGAAATCTACCATAGAATACAAGTAACCTAGCAGGGCTGCGAGGCCCCAGCTATGCGTTCTAGGGTTAAAGATAGGCCATCAATAACTTGTAACTTGACAGCTCCTTTAACCCCAAATAGGTCACATTTATTTTGTTCGGCACTGCATAGTATGTTACACACAGTGTATAATGGTGGCAGCACTGTATACTACTCATATCTAGGCAAGGCTATGAAAGCTTTCTTTGGCCGCCTTATGGTATTATTTGGGCACTATACCGTATGGCGCTTATAATTAGATGAGGTTCTCTGTCACTGTATGATGTGCCAACATAATCTACTGCATAAAACACTTTGCCTGTCCTGGCAAAATGTATTCTGGGACAGCTTACTCTACATAAGACCATGGTAGATTAAGTGTACACCTAAATCACCAGAACATTCTGTACATGCTCTACAAGACCTCAGAAGATGACAGCTCTAAACCAGAACTGTCCAGAATGAAAGACGCAAACCAGGATTCTATAAGAAATGTTAAGCATTTGCGACGTAGTTCACCTTTCTTAGCAAAACGTCATCTATAAACGCTTAGATCTATAAACGCTTAGATCTATAAACATTTCCCATCTCAGATATGAAATCTACTTTCTGCCAGCAGAGGCAAAGTACCTTGAGTTTCTTCAGTTTTGAACACCCTGAAGAGTCGAGTTGCTAGAAAACCAAACTCTCTCTCACAAGCGTCTGACAGCGTGGCGATCATTTCTGCCATAGACGTCTCTCCCCCAACACTGGATAAGCGATTGTAGTCCGTAAACAGGAACCTGAAAAGAGGAAAATCAGCTCAGGAATAAAAGCTCAAAGCGACAATTCAAAAACTGTGGTTAGAAGTCTGCGGACTCTGTATGGTAAGCCAACTGTACATGTGTGTGGGATAGTTGGCCAAACAGGGGTCAAAGGGAAGATCCTCATTTTGATTAAACATAATACGCAGGATAGTAGATCTTCCAAAACTGATGCTAACTGGTTATCATATTTTTAATAAGTTGCAGATCAAAGTTAAAAAAAATAAGCATATACCCAGGCCTTGCTGACAGGGACAAAAGGCAAAACTTTTCTTCCCTAAAAGGGTTACTCCTAGAATTGCATTATTTTTCACAAAAGGCCGGTAAATGTATATGTATTATTAATACACAGATCAAGCCCAAAAAATTATTGTACATTTGTGTCATGTATAGGCTTTCAGTTTCACATAGCTGATGGGGTACTTCATGGCAACTATAGTCCACCTGATTGCATACAACTCAAGGTATTGCTTTGGACTGCAGCTGTAGTTAAAATCAATCTATTAATATAGAAAAAGTTGTAGTGTAGCCCAGTCTTAAACTGAAATACCTACAAGCACCCTGCTTCTGTTAAGTGCTGCAGTCCCCTCACTCCCTCTCCAATATGCTGCTTACTTGATAGCCAGCTAACTAATGAATGTGTTAAAAAAAAAACACACACCCTTCCAGCACAACTCAGCTCTACCTAAACCACAGACATTTGGCACATCATCAATCTAATCTATGTTTAAAATTACCAAAGGGGTGTATAATTACTCAGGATTATTTCTCAAAACAGCAGGGAAATACCAAAATATGTATACAGGACAGCACAGCACAGCCTGGACACTTGTCTAGAATGTCCGTTTTTTTGCATTAAGAGTGCTCTACTGGATATTGTTTCTTCCCTGATGAGTCCAACGAAACGTATCAGGAGGTCCAGGAGCTTGGATGGTTGAGGGCAGAGTGTTGCCACCTGGGAGGGTATAGTGTGGCTGTGATATTAGCCCCCCCTCTGGTGTATAGTGATAACACCTTTTCTTTATCATTACTTTTTGCATACTGATGAATTACCCCTATGGCCATTATTATATTTGTCAGTAATTGTCAGGGGTTTGGATTGTGATAAGGATAATAGTATCACTACCCTATTGGATAGACACATCTGACATCATTAAGTTTATTTACTATTCAACCATACGTTTCTGTACAATGTGTGTGGCTGGGGATTTTGTTTTATTAATGCTTTGAGTGTATGTTCTTGCTTATGTAATTCTAGGCTTTAGTAATTTTTCAAGTCACCCATTTAAGCTGGGTTCACACTAAGCGACAACGACGTCGCTGTTACGTCACCATTTTCGGTGACGTAGCAGCGACCTTGTAAGTCGCTGTTATGATCGCTGCTTAGCTGTCAAACACAGCAGAAGCAGCGATCATAACGTCGCTGTGCTACATGTGCAGAGAGCAGGGAGCCGCGCTTAGCGCTGGCTCCTTGCTCTCCTAGGTACAGTACACATCGGGTTAATTAACCCGATGTGTGCTGCAGCTACATGTCACAGTGCAGAGAGCAGGGAGCCGCGCGCACTGCTTAGCGCTGGCTCCTTGCTCTCCTAGGTACAGTACACATCGGGTTAATTAACCCGATGTGTGCTGCAGCTACATGTCACAGTGCAGAGAGCAGGGAGCCGCGCGCACTGCTTAGCGCTGGCTCCTTGCTCTCCTAGGTACAGTACACATCGGGTTAATTAACCCGATGTGTGCTGCAGCTACATGTCACAGTGCAGAGAGCAGGGAGCCGCGCGCACTGCTTAGCGCTGGCTCCTTGCTCTCCTAGGTACAGTACACATCGGGTTAATTAACCCGATGTGTGCTGCAGCTACATGTCACAGTGCAGAGAGCAGGGAGCCGCGCGCACTGCTTAGCGCTGGCTCCTTGCTCTCCTAGGTACAGTACACATCGGGTTAATTAACCCGATGTGTGCTGCAGCTACATGTCACAGTGCAGAGAGCAGGGAGCCGCGCGCACTGCTTAGCGCTGGCTCCTTGCTCTCCTTGCTACAGTATACATCGGGTTAATTACCCGATGTGTACTGCAGCCACATGTGCACAGAGCAGGAGCCGGCACTGGCAGCAAGAGCGGAGGCTGGTAACGAAGGTAAATATCGGGTAACCAGGGAAAGGTCTTCCCTTGGTTACCCGATGTTTACGCTGGTTACAGCTTACCGCAGCTGCCAGACGCCGGCTCCTGCTGCCTGCTCGCTTCATTTCGTCGCTCTCTCGCTGTCACACACAGCGATGTGTGCGTCACAGCGGGAGAGTGACGACCAAAAAATGAAGCTGGACATTCAGCAACGACCGGCGACCTCACAGCAGGGGCCAGGTCTTTGCTGGATGTCACACACAGCGACAGCGACGGGACGTCGCTGCAACGTCACAGAAAATGGTGACGTAGCAGCGACGTCGTTGTCGCTGTGTGTGACACCACCTTTAGCATGGTTAGGTACTAATTGAAGACCACACTCATTATCATGCTTTTTCTTTGCCATGTCTAACAACTGTCTGGCTAACTAGGCTATACTCCCCTTTATCAAGCGGTCAACAGCTTCCCCAAATTCATAACTGTGTGTAAAAATAATCAAGTGTTTTTTGTCCCCATATCATGTTATTTTTTTTCTTCTATGTGAATTCTCCAAGTGCGACATTGGTGGCTTTGGGCAGTCCACATTTTTGTCTGTTTTTATCAATTAATAGATCCAATAAAGGTTACATTTTATTATTAATTTCCTGTAAACATATTTTGGTATTGCTCTGCTGTTTTGCTAATCTATGTTTAGTTTACACTCTTCAGTGCAGACTACAGTAATCCATCAGCCCAATTTTATCTTCTGCCATCTGCATCAAAAAAGCTATATGTGCTTTTTTTTAAATCGCTGATCTGTTAGCTGGTTTCCAGCAGAGCTCAATTGCCCTGCGAACTACTCTGCCTACAAAATGAAGTTGGTAATAACTAGACACAATACAGCTGAATTAAGCAGGGCTGAGCTGAGTGTTGTGCTTGCTACTGACAGATCATTCATGCAAAAAATGGCAAATCAGAGATGCAGAGGTGAGCAGACCGAATTGCCCCATAATCACTCGTGAATTAACCTTGAGCAATGCATTCATCATATCTCATGACCAAAATATAAAATATTTTTTTTTCCTTTGGGGGGGTAATATTTTTAATTTAGGGCAAAATATCTGCTTATGAGTATAGGCACGCTTATAAATTTAATACAAAATTTTTGCTGTTGCGAAAAGGAATATCAGTAAAAAAAGAAGGGAATTTTGTTACTTACCGTAAATTCCTTTTCTTCTAGCTCTTATTGGGAGACCCAGACGATTGGGGTATAGCTACTGCCCTCTGGAGGCCACACAAAGCACTACATTAAAAGTGCAAGGCCCCTCCCCCTCTGGCTATACCCCCCCCGTGGTATCACGGGTTCTCCAGTTTTAGTGCCAAAGCAAGAAGGAGGAAGCCAATAACTGGTTTAAACAAATTAACTCCGAATAACATCGGAGAACTGAAAAACCGTTCAACATGAACAACATGTGTACCCGCAAACAACAAAAAAACATCCCGAAGGACAACAGGGCGGGTGCTGGGTCTCCCAATAAGAGCTAGAAGAAAAGGAATTTACGGTAAGTAACAAAATTCCCTTCTTCTTCAGCGCTCTATTGGGAGACCCAGACGATTGGGACGTCCAAAAGCTGTCCCTGGGTGGGTAAATAAATACCTCATGTTAGAGCTGCAAAACAGCCCTCCCCTACGGGGGTGTCACTGCCGCCTGCAGGACTCTTCTACCTAAGCTGGCATCCGCCGAAGCATAGGTATGCACCTGATAATGCTTGGTGAAAGTGTGCAGACTGGACCAGGTAGCTGCCTGGCACACCTGTTGAGCCGAAGCCTGGTGGCGTAATGCCCAGGACGCACCCACGGCTCTGGTGGAGTGGGCTTTTAGCCCTGAAGGAACCGGAAGCCCCGCAGAACGGTAGGCCTCTAGAATTGGTTCTTTGATCCATCGAGCCAGGGTGGCTTTAGAAGCCTGCAACCCCTTGCGCGGACCAGCGACAAGGACGAAAAGTGCATCGGCACTGCGTATGGGCGCCGTGCGGGAAATGTAGATTCTGAGTGCTCTCACCAGATCTAGCAAACGTAAGGCCTTTTCATACCGGTGAACCGGATGAGGGCAAAAAGAAGGCAAGGAAATATCCTGATTAAGATGAAAAGAGGATACGACCTTAGGAAGAAACTCCGGAATGGGGCGCAGCACAACCTTGTCCTGGTGGAACACCAGGAAAGGAGCCTTAGATGACAGAGCTGCCAGCTCAGACACTCGCCGAAGCGATGTGATCGCAACAAGAAACGCCACTTTCTGCGACAGCCGAGAAAAGGAAACTTCCTTCAGAGGCTCGAAGGGCGGCTTCTGGAGAGCAACTAGTACCCTGTTCAGATCCCATGGATCTAACGGTCGCTTGTACGGGGGCACAATATGACAGACCCCCTGCAGGAACGTGCGCACCTTAGGAAGACGTGCTAGACGCTTCTGAAAAAACACGGATAGTGCCGAAACTTGCCCTTTAAGGGAGCTGAGCGACAAGCCCTTTTCTAACCCCGATTGCAGAAAGGAAAGAAACTTGGGCAATGCAAATGGCCAGGGAGACACTCCCTGAGCAGAGCACCAGGACAAGAAAATCTTCCACGTTCTGTGGTAGATCTTAGCCGAATTCGACTTTCTAGCTTGTCTCATTGTGGCAACGACTCCCTGAGATAATCCAGCAGATGCTAGGATCCAGGACTCAATGGCCACACAGTCAGGTTCAGGGCCGCAGAATTCTGATGGAAAAACGGCCCTTGGGACAGTAAGTCTGGTCGGTCTGGCAGTGACCACGGTCGACCGATCGTGAGATGCCACAGATCCGGATACCACGACCTCCTCGGCCAGTCTGGAGCGACGAGTATGACGCGGCTGCACTCGGATCTGATCTTGCGTAGCACTCTGGGCAAGAGCGCCAGAGGCGGAAACACGTATGGGAGCTGAAACTGCGACCAATCTTGAACCAAGGCGTCTGCCGCCAGAGCTCTTTGATCGCGCGACCTCGCCATGAATGCCGGGACCTTGTTGTTGTGCCGGGATGCCATTAGGTCGACGTCCGGCACTCCCCAGCGGCGACAGATTTCCTGAAACACGTCCGGGTGAAGGGACCATTCCCCTGCGTCCATGCCCTGGCGACTGAGGAAGTCTGCTTCCCAGTTTTCTACGCCTGGAATGTGAACCGCGGATATGGTGGATGCTCTGTCCTCCACCCACATTAGAATGCGCCGGACTTCTTGGAAGGCTTGCCGACTGCGCGTCCCTCCTTGGTGGTTGATGTATGCCACCGCTGTGGAGTTGTCCGATTGGATTCGGATCTGCTTTCCTTCCAGCCACTGTTGGAAGGCCAGTAGAGCAAGATACACTGCTCTGATCTCCAGAACATTGATCTGAAGGGTGGACTCCTGCGGAGTCCACGTCCCCTGAGCCCTGTGGTGGAGAAATACTGCTCCCCACCCTGACAGACTCGCATCTGTCGTGACTACTGCCCAGGATGGGGGCAGGAAGGATCTTCCCTGAGACAATGAGGTGGGAAGGAGCCACCATTGTAGAGAGTCTTTGGCCGTCTGGGAAAGCGAGACTTTCCTGTCCAGGGACGTTGACTTCCCGTCCCATTGGCGGAGAATGTCCCATTGAAGTGGGCGCAGATGAAACTGCGCAAAGGGAACTGCTTCCATGGCTGCCACCATCTTCCCTAGGAAATGCATGAGGCGCCGCAAGGGATGCAACTGGCCCTGCAGAAGAGATTGCACCCCTGTCTGTAGTGACCGCTGCTTGTCCAGCGGAAGCTTCACTATCGCTGCTAGAGTATGAAACTCCATGCCAAGATACGTTAGTGACTGAGTCGGTGATAGGATCGACTTTGGAAAGTTGATGATCCATCCGAAAGACTGTAGAGTCTCCAGCGTAGCATTCAGGCTGTGCTGACATGCCTCCTGAGAGGGAGCTTTGACCAATAAGTCGTCTAGGTAAGGGATCACCGAGTGTCCCTGAGAGTGCAAGACTGCTACCACCGCCGCCATGACCTTGGTGAAGACCCGTGGGGCTGTCGCCAGACCAAATGGAAGAGCTACGAACTGAAAATGGTCGTCTCCTATCACAAAACGTAGAAAACGTTGATGTTCTGTAGCAATTGGCACGTGGAGATAAGCATCTTTGATGTCTATTGAGGCAAGGAAGTCTCCTCTGGACATTGAGGCAATGACAGAGCGGAGGGTTTCCATCCGGAACCTCCTGGCGTGCACATGTTTGTTGAGCCGTTTTAGGTCCAGAACAGGACGGAACGAGCCGTCCTTTTTTGGAACCACAAAGAGATTGGAGTAAAATCCTTGCCCTTGTTCCTGAGGAGGGACTGGGATAATCACTCCTTCCGCTCTTAGGGAATCCACCGCCTGCAGCAGAGCATCTGCTCGGTCTGGACGTGGGGAGGTTCTGTAGAACCGAGCTGGAGGACGAGAATTGAACTCGATTCTGTACCCGCGAGACAAAATGTCCGTCACCCACCGGTCTTTGACCTGTGACATCCAAATGCCGGAAAAGCGGGAGAGCCTGCCCCCGACCGGCGATGCGGAGGGGGGGGGCTGGAAGTCATGAGGTAGCCGCTTTGGAAGCGGTACCTCCGTTTGCTTTCTTGGGGCGTGTGTGAGTCCGCCACGAATCTGAGTTTCTTTGCGTCCTCTGAGTCCCTTTGGACGAGGTAAACGGTGTCTTGCCCGAACCTCGAAAGGACTGAAACCTCTGCTGCCACTTTTTCTGCTGAGGTTTGGATGTTCTGGGTTGTGGTAAAGAGGAGTCTTTACCCTTGGACTGCTTAATGATGTCAGCCAATGGCTCGCCAAACAGTCTATCTCTAGACAAAGGCAAACTGGTTAAACATTTTTTGGAACCAGCATCTGCTTTCCAGTCCTTTAACCACAAGGCTCTGCGCAAAACTACCGAGTTGGCGGACGCCATTGAGGTGCGACTGGTAGATTCTAGGACCGCATTGATAGCGTAAGACGCAAACGCCGACATCTGCGTGGTAAGGTGCGCCACTTGCGGCACTGCTGGATGCATGATAGCATCCACTTTTGCTAAGCCAGCTGAAATAGCCTGGAGTGCCCATACGGCTGCGAATGCCGGAGCAAACGACGCGCCGATAGCTTCATAGACAGATTTTAACCAAAGGTCCATCTGTCTGTCATTGGCATCTTTAAGTGAAGCGCCATCCTCCACTGCAACTATGGATCTAGCTGCAAGTTTGGAAATCGGGGGGTCTACCTTTGGACACTGTGTCCAGCGCTTGACCACCTCAGGGGGGAAGGGGAAACGCGTATCTTTAGATCGTTTAGAGAAACGCCTTTCTGGGTGAGCGTCGTGCTTCTGGATTGATTCTCTGAAGTCAGAGTGATCTAACAAAGCACTCAATTTACGCTTGGGATAAAGGAAACGAAACTTTTCCTGCTCCGCAGCCGCCTCTTCTGCTGAAGGGGCTGGGGGAGAAATATCCAACAGCCTATTGATGGCTGAGATAAGGTCGTTTACCATGGCATCCCCATCCGGGGTATCCAGGTTGAGAGGGGTTCCAGGAGTGGATTCCTGATCACTCTCATCCGACACATCACAGGGAGACTGATTGCGCTGAGACCCTGAGCAGTGTGAAGACGTCGAGGGTCTTTCCCAGCGAGCTCGCTTAGGGTGGCTGGGGCCATCATCTGAGTCATAATCCTCGGCCTGTGAAGCCGGGGACCCCCCTGTGGGCTGGATACATTCCAAGTAAGGGGGACCTGAGGACAGAGGCCTCTCCGTGCCCAGAGACTGAGCCCCATGCATAGATTGCAAGGTTTCAAGGATTTTTGCCATAGATACAGACATATTATCTGCAAAAACTGCAAAGTCCGTCCCTGTCACCGGGGCAGAACTTACAAGCGTCTCAGCCTGGGTCACTACCTCTCCTGACTCCGGCTGGCGAAGCAGCACCGGGTCGGAGCATTGCACACAATGGGGGTCATCGGAGCCTGGTGGTAGATTAGCCCCACATGCAGCACACGCAGTATACACAGCCCTTTTTGCCTTGGCCGCCTTGCGTTTTGAGGATGACATGTTGCTGCTTCCACAGAGCGATCTGGGATATGCAGCCAGAAGCGCACCTCACAGTGCAAGAAATACAATATCTATATATATGTACCCAGTACACTGACACACAGTGAGGCACTAGAGGGACCAGCACAGAAAAATCGCTTACCGCCCGCTTAAAAAGCGGGTGTGTGGTCGCCAGATAGCCCCTAGTCCAGGTCTCCCAGAGCCTTGCGTCCTTCCTCCAGCCAGGCATGCATGTAATGGCTGCCGGCGTCTCTAGAGAGGAAGGGGGGCGGGCCCTGGGCGTTCCTGGCCAAGAGCGGGAAGCCTGCTTCCCTCTGTGCCAAGTGAGAGGGCTGGAGCATGTAAATCAGGCTCCAGCCCTCGTCGCTGCTAGCGAACAGCGTCTCTCCCCTACCCTGAATGACAGGGTGGGGGCGGGAACGAAACGGAGCTGCCGGCGTCCTAGGCCCAAAAAGCCGGGGACTAAATTTATAACCGCCGCCGCCGTAAAAGCGCGGACGGCGGATCCCCGGCGCACCACAAGTCACAGCAGCGCCGCCCGGTCCAGAGGGGGTCGGCGCTGCGTTCCCAAACACAAACAATCCCCCAGTAATCTGTAGGGACACCAACTCCACGTTGCGGTCCCCGGCGCACTACAACACCCAGCCAGCCCGGAGTGTGTCTGTGCCTGCCGGGGACACAGAGTACCTGTATGATGCAGGGCCTGTCCCTGATCGTACTCCTGCTCCGTCTCCATCAGGTTCTAATGGGTCTGTGGATGGAGCCCGGCATCAGAGCTGAGAGGCCGGCAGGATCCCACTTCCACAGAGCCCTACAAGGGGATGTGGAAGGAAAACAGCATGTCAGGCTCCAGCCCTGTACCAGCAATAGGTACCTCAACCTTACAACACCATCCAGGGGTGAGAAGGGAGCATGCTGGGGACACTATATGTGTCCTCTTTTCTTCCATCCGAAATAGTCAGCAGCTACTGCTGACTAAAATCTGTGGAGCTATGCATGGAATGTCTGACCTCCTTCGCACACAAAGCTAAAACTGGAGAACCCGTGATACCACGGGGGGGGTATAGCCAGAGGGGGAGGGGCCTTGCACTTTTAATGTAGTGCTTTGTGTGGCCTCCAGAGGGCAGTAGCTATACCCCAATCGTCTGGGTCTCCCAATAGAGCGCTGAAGAAAAACAAAAAACTATCAACTAAAATCCCTCAGCTACTTTTATTTCTTCCAAAATCCTCACCTTACTGGCAGTGCTTTGGTGGTCTGCTCTGGGAGCTCAGGGGGATTCACGAACATCAGTTTCAACAGTAATTCCAAGTAGCCAATATGTCGGGCCAGCCTTGTACTCAGCACCCAGGCCCAGTTCCAATTCTCTCCTTCCCGACGTCCACCAAAATACACCACAGCTGTAAAAAGGAAAATCGTATTCAAACACAAGGGCTCATTATTCCAGATTTCATACGGTCACTGTTCGTGTTCACCAAGGTAATCCTAAGGATGTGGAAAAATAAATCCAAGGCAAAGGAAAGCCCTGACTGATAGAGGTAAAAACAATCCGAAGTAAAGGGGCATTTCCATCGAAAATATTAATGACGTATCAACTCAACTTTGGAATGAAGCCCCGTTTCCCATGAGAGCTGCACATACTCTACACCACCACCTCTGCATACCCCGCTCGAGAGACTCATTTTTACGAAGTTCAACACACAAACCTTTAAAAAAAAAAAAAAGTTCTCCAAATGTATTAAGTCCGACCCAGTGTATCACAATTTTTCCTAACATGCCAGATTTAGTAATTAACCCTATAAAATATCCATCATGGATCATCTTTCCTTAGTTCTCTGAACTACATTATTCTTCTTTAAGGCCCCTTTCACATTGCGCTTTAGCGGCTCCGTCGGGGCATCCGTCCGAAATCCGGCCCCTCCCCAAAATGTGTTTCGAATGTATGTGCCGACAGGGCCATTGAGTATAATGGAGCAGACAGAGCAAGCGTATGCTCTGTCTTGCACCATTTTTGGGTGTATACACTTTCTGCAGGCGGATGCCCAGATGTAGCAGACTACGTTCGGGTGTCTGCCTGCAAAAAGCATATACACTTGAAAATGGTGCAAGACCAAGCATACGCTTGCTCTGTCTGCTCCATTATACTCAATGGCCCTGTCGGCACATACATTCGAAACACGTTTTGTGGGGGGAGGGGCGGGATTTCGGACGGATGCCCTGACGGAGCCACTGAAACGCAATGTGAAAGGGCCTTATTCCTCCTGGAAATGTTAGAATAAATTGGCAAATAGTCGCTACCAGTTGGGTGTGCCACTTTGCCTATTCTGATATTGTCCAATCATGCCTTTCAATGCCTGAATGAGCAGGGGCTGTGAGAGAATAGAATCCACTTTGTTCTCATTGTGTGCATCTTATGTTAGAACTAATCCTGTCATAGGGTTCAGCTAACACTGATGGGAGGGGAATTTTCACATTTCCGTTCACATCTCTACTGCTCTTATTGGTTTTTAGCTAGAAGGGCAATTTTCCTTTGTCTGTGGCCCTATATAAACTGGTCACATGTACTAATAAAAGTGAATTCTTTGAGGACACCATACTAAAGGCGGCGTTACACGGGACGATATATCCCCCGTCGTTTGTGCGTCACGGGCAATTAATTGCCCGTGGCGCACAAAGTCGTTAAACCCCTGTCACACGTACTTACCTCCCTAATGCCCTCGCTGTGGGCGGCGAACATCCTCTTCCTGAAGGGGGAGGGACGTTCGGCATCACAGCGACGTCACACAGCAGCCACCCAATCGAAGCGGAGGGGCGGAGATGAGCGAGTCGCAACATCCCGCCCACCTCCTTCCTTCCTCATTGCCGGCGGCCGCAGGTAAGCTGTGTTTGTCGTTCCCGGGGTGTCACACATACTGATGTGTGCTGCCTCGGGAACGACGAACAACCTGCACACAGAAGGAGGGACGACATTATGAAAATGAACGACGTGTCAACGAGCAACGATAAGGTGAGTATTTTTGCTCGTTAAAGGCCCCTTTACACACTGCAACATCGCAAACGACATCGCTGTAATGTCACTGGTTTTGTGACGTAATAGCGACCTCCCCAGCGACATTGCAGTGTGTGAAACACATCAGCGACCTGGCCCCTGCTGTGAGGTCACTGATCACTACACATCTCTCAGGACCATTCTTTGGTCCTTTGTTTCCCGCTGTGCAGCATGATCGCTAGAAAGTCTCAGTGTGTAAAGGGGACTTTACAGCGACTTCGTTAGCGACTTCCCTTTCAAAAAGCTGCTTTACAACGTCCCCAATGACTAGTTAGGTCGCTCTGCAGGTCCAGATCGCTGTTGCGTCGTGTTCCAGGTTTGCCTGTTTGAGAGCTCACCAGCGACTCACTAGAGACTTTGTAGCAATCCCGGCCAGGTTGGGATCGCTGGTGGGATCGCTAGAAGGTCTCAGTGAGTAAAGGGGCCTTAACAGTCGTTCGGAGGTGTCTAAGGCCCCTTTTCACACTGATCCCACCAGCGATCTCAACCTAGCCGGGATCGCTACAAAGTCTCTGGTGAGTCGCTGGTGAGCTGCCAAACAGGCAAATCTGGAAAACGACGCAACAGCGATACGGACCTGCAGAACGACCTAGCTAGTCTTTGGGGACGTTGTAAAGCAGCTTTTTGAAAGGGAAGTCGCTAACGAAGTCGCTGTAAAGGCCCCTTTACACACTGAGACTTTCTAGCGATCATGCTGCACAGCGGGAAACAAAGGACCAAAGAATGGTCCTGAGAGATGTGTAGTGATCACCAACTTCACAGCAGGGGCCAGGTCGCTGATGCGTGTCACACACTGCAATGTCACTGGGGAAGTCGCTATTACGTCACAAAACCGGTGACATTACAGCGATGTCGTTTGCGATGTTGCAGTGTGTAAAGGGGCCTTAACGATGCCGCATGTGCGTCATGAATTCTGTGACCCCGACGACATATCGTACCGTGTAACGCCGCCTTTAGAGTGTGTGCTGTATTGATTTCCCGAGTGCTCGTAAACAAATCTTATTAATTTGGAGTTCAAGAGGCATAGAAGGAGTGTATTTTGCCCACAGGGACACATAATAATCTCATCTAATAATAGAGGAATTACACAATATTATATGAAAAGAATACTCCCCTTTATCCCCCACAGTGTGTTACTAAAATCCATACATCAGAAGTGGTGAAGACCTCTTCAACTGGGATACTCCGTCTCAGTTTCACTTAAAAACGTTAAATGCTGACTATGCATTTCCTCCATCAATGACATGTTTGGAGGATGATACTGCAGCAATTTGCTTTTACGTCACACTAAACTTTACTTACTAAAGAATATGTAGAGGATAGCCAGTAAACTGAGGGACACAGAAATCCCCAGGTTGGCATTCACCGTGAATGAGAGAAGGAGGCCGATAGTGGTGCACATCAGGAGAATAAGGAACACAATCAGCCAGGAGAACTGGAAGAGCGGCTCAATCTGCTGGCCAGCGAAGGTTTTCATCTCATCTGCACAAAGGAGAAAAATAACAGTTTTAAAAAGAAAGAATAAAAAAACACAACCAGGATCACTTGCAATGCAGAATCATTACAGAGTTATAGATGATTATTATTATTTTTTCATTAATCAAGATTTTATTGCATATTATAAAAGTATAAACAATCACATTCCAAGATAAAGACTCTTCTCCAATCCTTCATATAGCTTAACATCTGGTCAAACCAAACCATATATCATTCAATAATGAAAACCAAACATTACATATTTTATAGAAACATAAGAGTCTGATTACTGAACCATGTAAGTGATTAAGAAATGCAAAAGTAAGAGAAAAGAGACAAAGAAAAAAGCAAAGTAAAGATATTAAAGAGAGAAAAATATATAAAGAAAGAAGGGGAGGGAGAAGGCAGGAGGGGGAGGGGAAAGGGATCCTAAGAATCTCACATTAGACAATATGTCCCAAACCAAGAAATACCTTTACCAGGAATAGAACTCTATCCAAAATGTGCAAATTGGGGTGAATCCCGAAAAAAAAGAGAATTTTGTTTACTTACCGTAAATTCTTTTTCTTATAGTTCCGACATGGGAGACCCAGACCATGGGTGTATAGCTAGCGACCTCCGGAGGACACACAAAGCACTACACTCAAACGTGTAGCTCCTCCCTCCGGGCTATATACACCCCCTGGATGACAATCTACCCAGTTCAGTGCAAAAGCTGAAGGAGGACATCCACCCATAAGTAGAGATAGAGTAAAACTCGGCAAAACCAGAACTCTGTCTACTAACAACAGCCGTGAAGCACACGGAACAAAAAAACTGCCAACAGGCAACAGGGAGGGAGCTGGGTCTCCCATGTCGGAACTATAAGAAAAAGAATTTACGGTAAGTAAACAAAATTCTCTTTTTCTTTATCGTTCCTTTATGGGAGACCCAGACCATGGGACGTTCCAAAGCAGTCCATGGGTGGGAAATAAACTAAACGGAGAAGTAGGCAAAACCTAACTTCACAAATGGGCGACAGCCGCCTGAAGGATGCGTCTGCCCAAGCTCGCATCTGCCGAAGCATGAGCATGCACTTGGTAGTGCTTAGAAAAAGTGTGCAGACTGGACCAAGTGGCAGCCTGACACACCTGCTGAGCCGTAGCCTGGTGCCTGAAAGCCCAGGAGGCACCGACAGCTCTGGTCGAGTGCGCCTTAATCCCCGACGGGGGAGGCACCTGAGAAGATTGGTAGGCATCGGCGATAGCCGACCTAACCCAACGAGCCAAGGTCGGTTTAGACGCCGAGAGGCCCTTGCGCTGACCCGTGGTTAGCACAAAAAGTGAGGTGCACCGCCGAAAAACGGCGGTGCGAGACACATAGATTCGGAGCGCCCGCACCAAATCCAAGGTGTGCAACGCCTTCTCAAAGCGATGCACAGGGGCCGGACAAAAAGAGGGCAATGAAATGTCCTGGTTAAGGTGGAAGGAAGACACCACCTTAGGGAGAAAGTCCGGAGTCGGACGAAGAACCACCTTGTCTTGGTGAAACACCAAAAAGGGGGATTCCGAAGAAAGCGCAGCCAAATCAGAAACTCTCCTGAGAGAAGTTATGGCTACTAGAAAGACAACTTTCTGTGAAAGTCTAGACAAAGGAACCTCCCTGAGAGGCTCAAAAGGGGGTTTCTGTAAGGCCGTGAGGACCAAATTAAGGTCCCAGGGATCCAAGGGTCGTCGGTAAGGAGGAATGATGTGAGATGCGCCCTGCATGAAGGTGCGCACCTGAGCCAGTCGGGCGATACGCCGCTGGAACAATACCGACAAAGCCGACACCTGTCCCTTAAGTGAATTGAGGGACAGACCCAACTGTAGACCCGACTGTAGAAAAGACAGGATGGTCGGCAAGGCGAACGGCCAAGGAGCATGGCCGGAAGAGCGACACCAGGACAGGAAAATTCTCCAAGTCCTGTGGTAAATCTTAGCCGAGGAAGACTTCCGAGCCTGAGTCATGGTGGAGATGACCTCAGAGGGAATGCCTGAAGCCGTCAGGATCCAGGACTCAAGAGCCACGCCGTCAATCTGAGAGCCGCAGAATTCTGGCGGAAGAACGGACCTTGAGAGAGAAGGTCTGGGCGGTCCGGGAGATGCCACGGCATCCCTACGGACAGGCGGAGCAGGTCTGGGTACCAGGCTCGCCTGGGCCAGTCCGGAGCAATGAGTATGACTCGACGGCCCTCCATTCGGATCTTGCGCAGAACCCTGGGCAAGAGCGCTAGAGGGGGAAACACATAGGCCAGACTGAACTGAGACCAATCCTGAAGCAGTGCGTCTGCTGCGAAGGCTTGAGGATCGTGGGAGCGAGCCACGTAAACCGGAACCTTGTTGTTGTGCCGGGAAGCCATTAGATCTACTTCCGGAGTGCCCCACTTGCGGCAGATTGATCTGAACACTGACGGATGCAGGGCCCACTCGCCGCCGTCCACGGTTTGACGGCTGAGATAATCGGCCTCCCAGTTTTCCACGCCTGGGATGTGGACTGCGGATATGGTGGACTTTGAGTCCTCCGTCCACTGGAGGATTCGTTGAACCTCCAACATCGCCAGACGGCTGTGAGTTCCGCCCTGGTGATTGATGTAGGTGTGAGTTCCGCCCTGGTGATTGATGTAGGCAACCGCTGTCGCGTTGTCCGACTGAACCCGAATGTGCTTGCCCGCCAATAGGTGGTGAAAGTCTAGGAGAGCTAGAAACACAGCTCTGATCTCCAGCACATTGATCGGGAGGGCTGATTCGGACGGAGTCCAAGTGCCCTGTGCTCGGTGATGGAGAAACACCGCTCCCCAGCCGGAGAGACTGGCATCCGTGGTGAGGATCACCCAGGACGGAGTCAGGAAGGACCGTCCCTGTGAAAGGGAGAGGGGCTGAAGCCACCACTGAAGGGAGTTCCTGGCCTGTGATGACAGAGCCACCAGCCTGTCCAAAGAAGAGATCCGCTTGTCCCAACAGCGGAGAATGTCCAGCTGCAAGGGACGCAGATGGAACTGGGCAAAGGGAACCGCTTCCATGGACGCCACCATCTGACCCAGCACCTGCATGAGGTGTCTGATGGAATGACGGCGGTGCCTCAGCAGAGAGCGCACCGCCAGACGAAGGGACTGCTGTTTGACTAAGGGCAACTTGACAAGTGCCGGCAGAGTCTCGAATTGCATCCCGAGGTACAAAAGTACCTGGGTCGGGGTTAGAGTCGACTTGGGGAGGTTGACAAGCCACCCGAATTGGACTAGAGTGGCGAGAGTGAGCGAGACACTCCGCTGACAGTCTACACTGGATGAGGCCTTGACTAGAAGGTCGTCCAGGTAAGGAATCACTGCCAACCCCTGGAGGTGCAGGACCGCAACCACTGCTGCCATGACCTTGGTGAACACTCGGGGGGCCGTGGCTAAGCCAAAGGGAAGAGCCACGAACTGGAAATGTTCCTCTCCGATCGCAAAGCGTAGCCAGCGCTGGTGTGAAACCGCAATAGGCACATGCAGATAGGCATCTCTGATGTCGATGGATGCCAGAAAATCTCCCTGGGTCATTGAGGCAATGACCGATCTTAGAGATTCCATGCGAAAGTGCCGCATCTGAACATGCTTGTTGAGAAGCTTGAGATCCAGGATGGGCCGGGAGGAACCGTCCTTTTTGGGAACTAGAAAGAGGTTTGAATAGAAACCTCTGAACCGTTCCCGGGCGGGGACCGGAACAATTACACCGTTGGTCTGCAGGGATGCCACGGCCTGAGAGAAGGCGGCGGCTTTGGAGCAGGGGGGGGTGGACAGAAAAAATCTGTTTGGCGGGCTGGAGGAAAAAGGTATCCTGTAGCCGTGGGTGATGATATCCCGCACCCACTGATCGGAGACGTGTTGCAACCACACGTCGCCAAAGTGGGAGAGCCTGCCCCCGACCAAGGACGTTGCTGGCGCGGCCAGATAGTCACGAGGAGGCTGCCTTGGTGGCAGCGGCTCCTCCGGTCTTTTGAGGACGCGGCTTTGCGCGCCAGTTGGGTTTACGGTCCTTGGCTGCGGTAGTGGACGAGACTGTGGGCTTAGAGGATGACCAGTTAGAGGAACGAAAGGAACGAAACCTCGATTGGTTCCTGCCCTGGGTAGGTTTCTTGGCTTTAGCTTGTGGCAAGGAAGTACTCTTCCCGCCAGTAGCTTCCTTAATTATGTCATCCAGCTGTTCCCCAAACAGCCGTGACCCAGTAAAAGGGAGACTCGCAAGGTACTTCTTAGAGGAAGTGTCCGCTTTCCACTCTCGAAGCCACAAGATCCTGCGGATCGCGAGGGAGTTAGCGGAGGCCACTGCCGTGCGGTGAGAAGCCTCCAGGACGGCAGCCATGGCGTAGGCCGTCGGCGCGGTTCTCATGGGAAATTCCCAGGACCGGCCGAAATTAACAGTAACGCTAAAGCACATACTGCCCCCATAATAAAAGCACCCGGGACCCCTGAAAAAACGTCTCAATACTTAGCTTTGAGACGCAGGGCCATGTCCCTGAGTGGGGGTTAACGCTCCTTCCAGCAGGGACCAGACAGGGCTGTGGATGGAGCCGGCCTCCTGCAAGCAGAGAGGACCGTGATGGCTCCCACTTCAAACAGAGCCTCGACAGAGGATGCGAAGGAGCACGGCATGTGAAGGCTCCAGCCTTATTAAGATCAACCTTAACAGCACCCCGCAGAGTGGAGCGTGAAGGGACATGCCGGGAGTCCAGACTGGACCCGCTTTTCTTCCAAATCTTTAAAAAATTAAAATAAAATTGAAAAAAAATATGAGGAAATAAAAGTGTGTGTATCCTCCTGAAACACAAAGCGTTGAACTGGGTAGATTGTCATCCAGGGGGTGTATATAGCCCGGAGGGAGGAGCTACACGTTTGAGTGTAGTGCTTTGTGTGTCCTCCGGAGGTCGCTAGCTATACACCCATGGTCTGGGTCTCCCATAAAGGAACGATAAAGAAAAATTCCAGCTCTGCCATATCATATAGTATCGTTCTGGGTGCACCTCACTGTGGGAAGACAATCTCTGCATTCTGCTTAAGAAATCCATTTCAGCAAACCAGTCTCCTAAGGTAGGAGCATTGGATGACCGCCACTTTCTCGGAATTATTGAGTGTGCAGCTGTCACAAAAATGTTTCAAGAGACCTTGTTTAACTACTTTAATAGACTCTGGACTCATGGACAGCAGGCCAATTTGTGGGGTTCTAGGTACATTATTATTATTATTATTATTTAACAGCCTTCAATTCAATCTCGAGCCATGGCGACTTGATGGATGAACGCTCTGTAGAAAGATCCATCTTGTGCAGCCTAGATAGGTCCACCAGGGTCTTATGTGCAGTTTTCTTGATAGTATAAAGCCATAAGGTTACTGGTCTTCCTTTTCGCCTTGTTCCATCTATTCTTCTGACCATGATGTCCTTCTCCGGTGATTGCTCTTTTTATATGAGGTGTCCAAGTCGCAAGTTGTAGCATGGTGATTCCTTGCTTCGAGTGACATATCTGGCTTGAGTGGTTTCAAAATTGGTTTGTTTGATTTTCTTCCCATCCATGGTATTGATAACCCTTCTCCACCATCACATTTCAAAAGCATTGATTTTTCTTCTGTCTTGTATCATCCAGGTTTCACATCTATATGTTACTACAGAAAAGACCAGACTATGTACGAGCCTTGTCTTCGTTGCCAGTGAAATGTTACTCAATTTGAGGGCCTTGTCCAGTGATTTCATTATTGATTTGCCCATTGATAATCTCATATTGACTTACAGTGTTGTCGCTGCATCTTGAGTGATCATTGATCTGAGTAGGCTGAAGTACTTTACAACTTCCAATTCCTCAGCGTCCATCTCAAAATGTGTCCTAGTCATACCTGGCAGTAGTCACTATGTTTGTCTTCTTTGCATTGAGTAAAGGTACCGTCACACTAAGCAACAACGCTGCTGAGGCACAACTTGCTAGCGATGTTGCTGTGTGTGACATCCAGCAACAACCTGGCCCCTGCTGTGAGGTCGTTGGTTGTTGCTGAATGTCCTGGGCCATTTTTTAGTTGTTGCTGTCCCGCTCTGCAGCACAGATCGCTGTGTGTGACAGCGACAGAGCAACAACTAAATGTGCAGGCAGCAGGAGCCGGCTTCTGCAGACGCTGGTAACCATCGGGTAACCGAAGGCCTTCCCTTGGTTACCCGATATTTAGCTTTGTTACCAGCGTCCGCCACTCTAGCTGTCAGTGCCGGCTCCTGCTCTGTGCACATGTAGCTGCAGTACACATCGGGTAATTAACCCCATGTGTACTGTAGCTAGGAGAGCAGGGAGCCAGCGCTAAGCAGTGTGCGCGGCTCCCTTCTCTCTGCACATGTAACTCCAGTACACATCGGGTAATTAACCCCATGTGTACTGTGGCTAGGTGTGCAGGGAGCCAGCGCTAAGCGGTGTGCGCAGGTAACCAAGGTAAATATCGGGTTGGTTACCCGATATTTACCTTAGTTACCAAGCGCAGCATGCTTCCACATGTAGCGACGCTCCAGCGATCCCTGCCAGGTCAGGTTGCTGGTGGGATCGCTGGAGCGTCGCTTAGTATGACATCTCACCAGCGACCTCCTAGCAACTTACCAGCGATCCCCATCAGGTTGCATCGTTGTTGGGATCGCTGGTAAGTTGTTTAGTGTAACTGGGCCTTTAGGAGTCTCAAGTTTGAGCTTTCCATCTTGACACTTGTGTATTTAAGATTGTTGATGACATACACTACAGTTCAAAAGTTTGGGGTCACCCAGACAATTTTGACTTTTCCATGAAAAATCATACTTTTACTTAGCAAATGAGCTGCATAATGAATAGAAAATATAGTCCAGATATTGACGAGGTTAGAAATAATGATTTTAAATTGAAATAATAATTTAATAATTTTCTCCTTCACACTTTGCTTTCGGCACAGAATGCTCCTTTGCAGTAATTGCAGCTTTGCAGACCTTTGGCATTCCAGCTGTTAATTTGCGGAGGTAATCTAGAGATATTTCACCCCATGCTTCATCCCACAAGTTGGATTGGCTTGATGGGCACTTTTTGCGTACCATACGGTCAAGCTGCTCCCATAACAGCTCAATAGGGTTGAGATCCGGTGACTGGGCTGGCCACTCCATTACAGATAGAATACCAGCTGCCGGCTTCTTCCCTAAATAGTTCATGCATAATTTGGAGGTGTGCTTTGGGTCATTGTCCTGTTGTAGGATGAAATTGGCTCCAAGCAAGCGCTATCCACAGGGTATGGCGTTGCAAAATGGAGTGATAGCCTTCCATATTCACAATCCCTTTTACCTTGTACAAAGCTCCCACTTTACCAGCACCAAAGCAACCCCAGACCATCACATTACTTCCACCATGCTTGACAGATGGCATCAGGCACTCTTCCATCATCTTTTTAGTAGTTCTGCATCTCACAAATGTTATTCTGTGTGATCCAAACTCCTCAAACTTCGATTTGTCTGTCCATAACACTTTTTTCTCCCGTCTTCCGCTGTCCAATATCTGAGTTCTTTTGCCCATATTAATCTTTTCCTTTTATTATCCAGTTTCAGGTATGGCTTTTTCTTTGCCACTCTACCCTGAAGGCCAGCATCCCAGAGTCGCCTCTTCACTATAGACGTTGACACTGGCATTCTGCAGGTACTATTTAAAGAAGCTGCCAAATGAGGACCTGTGAGACATCAATTTCTCAAACTAGAGACTCTAATGTACTTGTCTTGTTGCTCGGTTGTGCAGCGCGGCCTCCCACTTCTCTTTCTACTCTGGTTAGAGCCTGTTAGTGCTCTCCTCTGAAGGGAGTAGTTGTAGGATATCTTCAGTTTCTTGGCAATTTCTCGCATGGAATATCCTTCATTTCTAAGAACACAAATAGACTGTCGAGTTTCACATGACCGTTCTCTTTTTCGGGCCATTTTGGGAGTTTAATGGAACCAATAAATGTTATGCTCCAGATTCTCAACTAGCTCAAAGGAAGGTCAGTTTTATAGCTTCTCTAATCACCAAAACTATTTTCAGCTGTGCAAACATACTTGCAATACTTGCACAAGGGTTTTCAAAGGATTTCTAAACATCCATTAGCCTTCTAACACAGTTAGCAAACACAATGTATCATTAGAACACTGGAATGGTGGTTGTTGGAAATGGGCCTCTATACATCTATGTAGATATTGCATTAAAAACCAGACGTTAGAAGCTAGAATAGTCATTTACCACATTAACAATGTATAGAGTGTATCTCTGTTTAATTTAATGTTAGCTGCATTGAAAAATGTGCTTTTCTTTCAAAAATAAGGACATTTCTAAGTGACCCTAAACTTTTGAACTGTAGTGTATATAGCAATTTTGATTCCTTATTTTTCGGCAAGTCCAGTCTACCTGAAAATAGCTTCTGCATATAAAATTGAAGAGAATGGTGACAGGATGCACAATTATCTGACACTGCGCTCTATTTTGAACCATTCTCTGTCACCATGTGCCGTTCAGACTGTTGCTTCTTTGTCGATGTAAAGGTTCCCGATGAGGCTGATCAGATGGTTTGGCACACCCATATCCTTCATGGTATTCCAAAGATTCTGATGATAAACAGTCAAAGATTTTGTAGTAATCAAAGAAGCAAAAATAGAGGTCCTTGTTATATTCTTTGCCTCTTCAATTATCCATCTAATGTTAGCAATTACATCTCTTGTTCCTCTGCCTTTTCTGAGTCTTGCATGCTCCTCTGGCAGCTCTTTGTCAAAGTAAGGCAGTAGCCATCTTTGTAAGATCCTAAATAGTATTTTGTTAGCATGAGCTGAGCGCGAAATAGTCAGATTATTTATTCCGACTGTGGAAACTGTCACGACACTGATATGAACCGTCATCAGGGGGCAGCGTTGCTGTTATTCACCCTGCCTTTATCCCTGCCCCTAATGACATTTCGTGTCAATGAGCAAGGAAGTGGGGACAAAGAAGGGAATTTTGTTACTTACCGTAAATTCCTTTTCTTCTAGCTCTTATTGGGAGACCCAGACAATTGGGTGTATAGCACTGCCTCCGGAGGCCACACAAAGCAATTACACTAAAAAGTGTAAGGCCCCTCCCCTTCTGGCTATACACCCCCAGTGGGATCACTGGCTCACCAGTTTTAGTGCAAAAGCAAGAAGGAGGAAAGCCAATAACTGGTTTAAACAAATTCTCCCCGAGTAACAACGGAGAACTGAAAACCGTTCAACATGAACAACATGTGTACCCGCAAACAAACCAAAAATCCCGAAGGACAACAGGGCGGGTGCTGGGTCTCCCAATAAGAGCTAGAAGAAAAGGAATTTACGGTAAGTAACAAAATTCCCTTCTTCTTCAGCGCTCTATTGGGAGACCCAGACGATTGGGACGTCCAAAAGCTGTCCCTGGGTGGGTAAAGAAATACCTCATGTTAGAGCTGCAAGACAGCCCTCCCCTACGGGGAGGCAACTGCCGCCTGCAGGACTCTTCTACCTAGGCTGGCGTCCGCCGAAGCATAGGTATGCACCTGATAATGTTTGGTGAAAGTGTGCAGACTCGACCAGGTAGCTGCCTGGCACACCTGTTGAGCCGTAGCCTGGTGTCGTAATGCCCAGGATGCACCCACGGCTCTGGTAGAATGGGCCTTCAGCCCTGAAGGAACCGGAAGCCCAGCAGAACGGTAGGCTTCAAGAATTGGTTCTTTGATCCATCGAGCCAGGGTGGCCTTAGAAGCCTGCGACCCTTTGCGCTGACCAGCGACAAGGACAAAGAGTGCATCCGAACGGCGCAAGGGCGCCGTGCGGGAAATGTAGATCCTGAGTGCTCTCACCAGATCTAACAAATGTAAATCTTTCTCATACCGATGAACTGCATGAGGACAAAACTAAGGCAAAGAGATATCCTGATTAAGATGAAAAGAGGATACCACCTTCGGGAGAAACTCCTGAATGGGGCGCAGCACAACCTTGTCCTGGTGGAAGACCAGGAAGGGAGCCTTGGATGACAGCGCTGCTAGCTCAGACACTCTCCGAAGAGATGTGATCGCTACCAGAAAAGCCACTTTCTGTGATAGTCTAGAAAGTGAAACCTCCCTCAGAGGCTCGAAGGGCGGCTTCTGGAGGGCAACTAGTACCCTGTTCAGATCCCATGGATCTAACGGCCGCTTGTACGGGGGTACAATATGACAAACCCCCTGCAGGAACGTGCGCACCTTAGGAAGGCGTGCCAAACGCCTCTGAAAAAAGACGGATAGCGCCGAGACCTGACCTTTAAGGGAGCTGAGCGACAAACCTTTTTCTAATCCAGATTGCAGGAAAGAAAGAAAGGTAGGCAATGCAAATGGCCAGGGAGACACTCCCTGAGCAGAGGACCAGGATAAGAATATCCTCCACGTTCTGTGGTAGATCTTAGCGGACGTGGGCTTCCTAGCCTGTCTCATGGTGGCAACGACCCCTTGGGACAATCCTGAAGACGCTAGGATCCAGGACTCAATGGCCACACAGTCAGGTTCAGGGCCGCAGAATTCCGATGGAAAAACGGCCCTTGGGACAGTAAGTCTGGTCGGTCTGGTAGTGCCCACGGTTGGCCGACCGTGAGCTGCCACAGATCCGGATACCACGCCCTCCTCGGCCAGTCTGGGGCGACAAGTATGACGCGGCTGCAATCGGATCTGATCTTGCGTAGCACTCTGGGCAAGAGTGCCAGAGGTGGAAACACATAAGGGAGCCGGAACTGCGACCAATCTTGCACTAGGGCGTCTGCCGCCAGCGCTCTTTGATCGCGAGACCGTGCCATGAAGGTTGGGACCTTGTTGTTGTGCCGTGACGCCATTAGGTCGACGTCCGGCACCCCCCAGCGGCGACAGATTTCCTGAAACACGTCTGGGTGAAGGGACCATTCCCCCGCGTCCATGCCCTGGCGACTGAGGAAGTCTGCTTCCCAGTTTTCTACGCCGGGGATGTGAACTGCGGATATGGTGGAGGCTGTGGCTTCCACCCACATCAGAATCAGCCGGACTTCCTGGAAGGCTTGCCGACTGCGTGTCCCCCCTTGGTGGTTGATGTATGCCACCGCTGTGGAGTTGTCCGACTGAATTCGGATCTGCTTTCCCTCCAGCCACTGCTGGAAGGCTAGTTGGGCAAGATACACTGCTCTGATTTCCAGAACATTGATCTGAAGGGTGGACTCCTGCCGAGTCCACGTACCCTGAGCCCTGTGGTGGAGAAAAACTGCTCCCCACCCTGACAGACTCGCGTCTGTCGTGACCACCGCCCAAGACGGTGGTAGGAAGGATCTTCCCTGTGATAATGAGGTGGGAAGAAGCCACCACTGCAGAGAGTCCTTGGCCGTCTGGGAAAGGGAGACTTTCCTGTCTAGGGATGTTGACTTCCCGTCCCATTGGCGGAGAATGTCCCATTGAAGTGGACGCAGATGAAACTGCGCAAACGGAACCGCCTCTATTGCCGCCACCATCTTCCCGAGGAAGTGCATGAGGCGTCTTAAGGAGTGCGACTGACTTTGAAGGAGAGCCTGCACCCCAGTCTGTAGAGACCGCTGCTTGTCCAGCGGAAGCTTCACTATCGCTGAGAGAGTATGAAACTCCATGCCAAGATACGTTAGTGATTGGGTCGGTGACAGATTTGACTTTGGGAAGTTGATGATCCACCCGAACGACTGGAGAGTCTCCAGTGCAACATTCAGGCTGAGTTGGCATGCCTCTTGAGAGGGTGCCTTGACCAGTAGATCGTCCAAGTAAGGGATCACAGAGTGTCCGTGAGAGTGCAAGACTGCTACCACTGCCGCCATGATCTTGGTGAACACCCGAGGGGCTGTCGCCAGACCAAATGGCAGAGCTACGAACTGAAGATGGTCGTCTCCTATCACGAAGCGTAGAAAGCGTTGGTGCTCTGTAGCAATCGGCACGTGGAGATAAGCATCTTTGATGTCTATTGATGCTATGAAATCTCCTTGAGACATTGAGGCAATGACTGAGCGGAGGGATTCCATCCGGAACCGCCTGGCGTTCACATGCTTGTTGAGCAGTTTTAGGTCCAGAACAGGACGGAAGGAGCCGTCCTTTTTTGGAACCACAAAGAGATTGGAGTAAAATCCTCGCCCCCGTTCCTGAGGGGGGACAGGGATCACGACTCCTTCTGCTCTTAGAGAGTCCACCGCCTGCAGCAGGGCATCTGCTCGGTTGGGGTGTGGGGAGGTTCTGAAGAACCGAAGTGGAGGTCGAGAACTGAACTCGATTCTGTACCCGCGAGACAAAATGTCTGTTACCCACCGGTCCTTGACCTGTGACAGCCAAATGTCGCAAAAGCGGGAGAGCCTGCCACCGACCGAGGATGCGGAGGGAGGGGGCCGAAAGTCATGAGGTAGCCGCTTTGGAAGCGGTTCCTCCATTTGCTTTCCTGGGGCGTGAGTGAGCCCGCCAGGAATCTGAGCTCCCTTGTTCTTTCTGAGTCCTTTTGGACGAGGAGAATTGGGCCTTGCCCGAGCCTCGAAAGGACCGAAACCTCGACTGCCACTTTTTCTGTTGAGGTTTACTTGCTCTGGGCTGTGGTAAGGAAGAGTCCTTACCCTTGGACTGTTTTATGATTTCAGCCAATGGCTCACCAAACAGTCTGTCCCTGGATAATGGCAAGCTGGTTAAGCATTTTTTGGAACCAGCATCTGCTTTCCAGTCCTTTAACCACAAGGCTCTGCGCAAAACCACAGAATTGGCGGACGCCATAGCGGTACGGCTCGTAGATTCTAGGACAGCATTGATAGCATAGGTCGCAAACGCAGACATTTGCGAAGTTAGGGACGCCACCTGCGGCACTGCTGGATGTATGATAGCATCTACCTGCGCTAAACCAGCTGAAATAGCTTGGAGTGCCCACACGGCCGCGAATGCTGGAGCAAACGACGCGCCGATAGCTTCATAGACAGATTTCAAGCAAAGGTCCATCTGTCTGTCGTTGGCATCTTTAAGTGAAGCGCCATCCTCTACTGCGACTATGGATCTAGCCGCAAGCTTGGAAATTGGGGGATCCACCTTTGGACACTGGGTCCAGCGTTTGGTCACCTCAGCAGGAAAAGGGTAACGGGTATCCTTAGAACGTTTAGAGAAACGCTTATCTGGATGAGCGTCGTGTTTCTGGATCGATTCTCTGAAGTCAGAGTGGTCCAAAAAAGCACTTAATTTACGCTTGGGATACAGGAAATGGAACTTCTCCTGCTGTGCCGCTGCCTCCTCTTCAGAAGGGGCTGGGGGAGAAATATCCAACAGTCTATTAATTGCCGATATAAGGTCATTAACCATGGCGTCACCATCAGGGGCATCCAGATTGAAAGGAGCCTCAGGATTAGATTCCTGATCACCGTCCTCAGTCTCATCACAGAGAGACTCTTCTCGCTGAGACCCTGAGCAGTGTGAGGACGTGGAGGGTCTTTCCCAGCGAGCTCGCTTAGGCTGCCTGGGACTGTCATCTGAGTCAGAGACTTCAGCCTGTGATGCTTGAGACCCCCTTGAAGTACGGATTAGTTCCAACTGAGGGGGACCGGAGAGCATAGACACAGCAGTGTCCATGGTCTGAGTAACTGGCCTGGACTGCAAGGTCTCCAGGATTTTTAACATAGTCACAGACATTTTGTCAGCAAAAACTGCAAAGTCTGTCCCCGTCACCGGGGCAGGGTTCACAGGCGTCTCTGCCTGGGCTACCACCACATTAGGCTCTGGCTGACGGAGTGCCACTGGGACTGAACATTGCATACAATGTGAGTCTTTGGAGCCTGCCGGTAGATCAGCCCCACATGCAGTACAAACAGTGTACACAGCCTGTGCCTTGGCACCCTTGCGTTTTGCGGATGACATGTTGCTGCCTCCTCAGAGCAGTACAGGGTGTCCAGCCAAGAAGCGACCTTACAGTGCAACTATATATATATATGGTACTAACAAAAAAGTACACTAATATAACACTGAGGCACAAGTGGGGCCAGCACTAAAGTGCAGCTTACCGCCCGCTTAGGAGCGGGTGTGTGGTCGCCGAAATCCCCTTAGTCTGGGTCTCCCAGAGCCTGCTGCCTTTCCCCAGCCAGACCGCATGTGTAATGGCTGCCGGCGTCCTTGTGGAGAGGGGGGGCGGGCCCTGGGCGTATACAGACGAAGAGCGGGAAGCCTGCTTCCCACTGTGCCTAGTGAGAGGGCTGGCGCATGTAAATAAAGCTCCAGCCCTCGGCGCTGCCAATTGAGCAGCGTCTCTCCCCTACCCTGATTGACAGGGTGGGGGCGGGAACGAAGCGGCGCTAGGCCGCAGAAGCCGGGGGCTAAAGTTAGAAGCGCCGCCGCCGTAAAAGCGCGGTCGGCGCAAAGTCCCCGGCGCACCACAAGTCGCAGCTGCGCCGCCGCTCCAGCAGCGGTCGGCGCAGTAGTTCCCAACATGTAACGTCACTCAGCAAAGCTGCAGTGACCTAACCCCAGCGCACAGCGCTACTGTCCCCGGCGCACTATAACGCTCAGCAAGCCTTGAGAGTGTCCGTGCCTGCCGGGGACACAGAGTACCTGAAAGTTGCAGGGCCTTGTCTCTGAACGGCACTCCCGCTCCAAATCCAGCAGGTTCTCTGGGTCTGTTTATGGAGCCCGGCCTCAGGGCTTGGAGGCCGGTAAGATCCCACTTCCACAGAGCCCTAAGGGGATGTGGAAGGAAAACAGCATGTGGGCTCCAGCCTCTGTACCAGCAATAGGTACCTCAACCTTACAAGCACCACCGCGGGTGAGAAGGGAGCATGCTGGGGGCCCCATATGGGCCCTCTTTTCTTCCATCCGATATAGCCAGCAGCTACTGCTGACTACAAACAGTGGAGCTATGCGTGGATGTCTGACCTCCTTCGCACAAAGCAGAAAACTGGTGAGCCAGTGATCCCACTGGGGGTGTATAGCCAGAAGGGGAGGGGCCTTACACTTTTTAGTGTAATTGCTTTGTGTGGCCTCCGGAGGCAGTGCTATACACCCAATCGTCTGGGTCTCCCAATAGAGCGCTGAAGAAAGCAGTGTGGTCTGAAGATGCGAAAACAGAAGCAGTGTGGACTGAAGATGCGATGGAACGGAAGCAGTGGGGTCTGAAGATGCAAGGACAGAAGCAGTGTGGACTGAAGATGCGAGGGAACGGAAGCAGTGGGGTCTGAAGATGCAAGGACAGAAGCAGTGTGAACTGAAGATGCAAGGACAGAAGCAGTGTGGACTGAAGATGCAAGGACAGAAGCAGTGGGGTCTGAAGATGCAAGGACAGAAGCAGTGTGGACTGAAGATGCAAGGGCAGAAGCAGTGGGGACTGAAGATGCAAGGACAGAAGCAGTGTGAACTGAAGATGCAAGGACAAAAGCAGTGGGGACTGAAGATGCAAGGACAAAAGCAGTGTGGTCTGGAGATGCAAAAACAACAGCAGTGTGGTCTGGAGATGCAAAAACAAAAGCAGTGGGGTCTGAAGATGCAAGGACAGAAGCAGTGTGGACTGAAGATGCAAGGGCAGAAGCAGTGGGGACTGAAGATGCAAGGACAGAAGCAGTGTGAACTGAAGATGCAAGCACAGAAGCAGTGTGGACTGAAGATGCAAGGACAGAAGCAGTGTGAACTGAAGATGCAAGGACAAAAGCAGTGGGGACTGAAGATGCAAGGACAAAAGCAGTGGGGACTGAAGATGCAAGGACAAAAGCAGTGGGGACTGAAGATGCAAGGACAAAAGCAGTGTGGTCTGAAGATGCAAGGACAAAAGCAGTGTGGACTGAAGATGCAAGGACAAAAGCAGTGGGGTCTGAAGATGCAAGGACAGAAGCAGTGTGGACTGAAGATGCAAGGACAGAAGCAGTGGGGACTGAAGATGCAAGGACAAAAGCAGTGTGGTCTAAAGATGCAAGGACAAAAGCAGTGTGGTCTGAAAATGCAAGGACAAAAGCAGTGTGGTCTGAAGATGCAAGGACAGAAGCAGTGGGGACTGAAGATGCAAGGACAAAAGCAGTGTAGACTGATGATGCAAGGACAAAAGCAGTGTGGTCTGGAGATGCAAAAACAAAAGCAGTGTAGTCTGAAGATGCAAGGACAGAAGCAGTGGGGTCTGAAGATGCAAGGACAAAAGCAGTGGGGTCTGAAGATGCAAGGACAGAAGCAGTGTGGACTGAAGATGCAAGGACAGAAGCAGTGTGAACTGAAGATGCAAGGACAGAAGCAGTGTGAACTGAAGATGCAAGGACAAAAGCAGTGTGGTCTGAAGATGCAAGGACAAAAGCAGTGTGGACTGAAGATGCAAGGACAAAAGCAGCGGGGTCTAAAGATGCAAGGACAGAAGCAGTGTGGACTGAAGATGCAAGGACAGAAGCAGTGTGAACTGAAGATGCAAGGACAGAAGCAGTGTGAACTGAAGATGCAAGGACAGAAGCAGTGGGGTCTGAAGATGCAAGGACAAAAGCAGTGGGGTCTGAAGATGCAAGGACAGAAGCAGTGTGGACTGAAGATGCAAGGACAGAAGCAGTGTGAACTGAAGATGCAAGGACAGAAGCAGTGTGAACTGAAGATGCAAGGACAAAAGCAGTGTGGTCTGAAGATGCAAGGACAAAAGCAGTGTGGACTGAAGATGCAAGGACAAAAGCAGCGGGGTCTAAAGATGCAAGGACAGAAGCAGTGTGGACTGAAGATGAAAGGACAGAAGCAGTGGGGACTGAAGATGCAAGTACAAAAGCAGTGTGGTCTGGAGATGCAAAAAAAGAGAATTTTGTTTACTTACCGTAAATTCTTTTTCTTATAGTTCCGTCTTGGGAGACCCAGACCTTGGGTGTTTAGCTTCTGCCTCCGGAGGACACACAAAGTACTACAGTTAAAAGTGTAGCTCCTCCCTCTGAGCTTATACACCCCCTGGTGAGCCAGTCCCAGCCAGTTTAGTGCAAAAGCTGAAGGAGAATAGCCACCCACAAGTAGAACAGAGCAAGAGCCGGAACAACCGGAAACTCTGTCCACAACAACAGCCGGTGAAAACACGCGGAACAAGGAAATTGCCAACAGGCAACAGGGAGGGTGCTGGGTCTCCCAAGACGGAACTATAAGAAAAAGAATTTACGGTAAGTAAACAAAATTCTCTTTTTCTTTATCGTTCCTTTGGGAGACCCAGACCTTGGGACGTTCCAAAGCAGTCCCTGGGTAGGAAATAAACAGAAAAACTAAGAAGTAGGCAGAACCTAACTTCACAAATGGGCGACCGCCGCCTGAAGGATGCGTCTGCCCAAGCTCGCATCTGCCGAAGCATGAGCATGCACTTGGTAGTGCTTCGAGAAGGTATGCAGGCTAGCCCAAGTGGCAGCCTGACAGACTTGTTGAGCCGTAGCCTGGTGCCTAAAAGCCCAAGAGGCACCGACAGCTCTCGTCGAGTGTGCTTTGATCCCCGGCGGGGGAGGCGCCTGCATACTCTGGTAGGCGTCCGAAATGGTCGACCTAATCCAACGGGCTAAGGTCGGCTTAGAAGCAGGGAGGCCCTTGCGCCGACCTGTGGTTAGCACAAAAAGAGAGGTGCACCGCCTAAGCGCAGCGGTGCGAGACACATAGATCTGGAGAGCACGCACCAGATCTAGAGTATGTAGAGCTTTTTCAAAGCGATGAACAGGGGCCGGACAGAAGGAAGGTAAGGTAATGTCCTGGTTAAGGTGGAAAGGAGAGACCACCTTAGGAAGGAAGTCCGGAGTCGGACGGAGAACCACCTTGTCTTGATGAAAGACTAAAAAAGGAGACTCCGAGGAGAGCGCAGCCAAATCAGAGACTCTCCTAAGAGAAGTTATGGCAACCAGAAAAGCCACTTTCTGTGAAAGACGATACAAAGAAACCTCCCTAAGAGGCTCAAAGGGGGGTTTCTGCAAGACCGTGAGCACCAAGTTAAGGTCCCAGGGGTCCAAGGGCCACCGGTAAGGCGGAATGATGTGAGATGCGCCCTGCATGAAGGTGCGGACCTGAGCCAGCCGAGCGAGACGCCGCTGGAACAGAACTGACAGAGCCGAAACTTGTCCCTTGAGGGAGTTGAGGGACAGTCCTAGCTGCAGACCGGACTGTAGTAAAGACAGAAGAGTCGGCAAGGAGAATGGCCAAGGAGGATCGCCGGTAGACCGACACCAGGACAGGAAAATTTTCCAAGTCCTGTGATAGATCTTAGCGGAGGAAGACTTGCGAGCCCGAGTCATAGTGGAGATGACTTCAGGGGGAATACCAGAAGCCGTCAAAATCCAGGACTCGCCGTCAATTTGAGGGCCGCAGAATTCGGGCGGAAAAACGGACCTTGCGAGAGTAGGTCTGGACGGTCCGGGAGATGCCACGGCATCTCTACGGACAGTTGGAGCAGCTCCGGATACCAAGCTCGCCTGAGGATGACTCGACGACCCTCCATTCTGATCTTGCGCAGGACTCTGGGCAAGAGAGCTAGAGGGGGAAACACGTAGGACAGACGAAACTGGGACCAGTCCTGAACCAGAGCGTCCGCGGCGAAGGCCTGAGGATCACGGGAGCGAGCCACGTAAACAGGAACTTTGTTGTTGTGACGGGATGCCATTAGGTCCACGTCCGGAGTGCCCCATTTGCGGCAGATCGACTGAAATAATGCCGGGTGCAGGGACCACTCGCCACCGTCCACGCTTTGACGGCTGAGATAATCTGCCTCCCAGTTGTCCACGCCTGGGATGTGGACTGCGGATATGGTGGACCTGGAGTCCTCCGCCCATTGAAGAATGCGTTGTACCTCCATCATTGCCAGGCGGCTGCGTGTCCCGCCTTGATGATTGATGTAGGCAACCGCTGTTGCGTTGTCTGACTGGACTCGAATGTGCCTGCCCGCCAGCAGGTGGTGAAATGCTAGGAGATCTAGAAGCACGGCTCTGGTTTCCAGCACATTGATTGAAAGGGCTGACTCGGACGGAGTCCAAGTGCCCTGTGGTAGAGACATACCACTCCCCAGCCGGATACAGTGGCATCCGTGGTGAGAATCACCCAGGACGGGGCCAGGAAGGAGCGCCCTTGGGACAGGGAGAGGGGCCGAAGCCACCACTGAAGAGAGCTCTTGGTCCGTGGCGACAGAGGCACTGACTTGTGTAAGGAGGAAGGCCGCTTGTCCCAACAGTGGAGAATGTCCAGCTGCAGGGGGCGCAGATGGAACTGGGCAAAGGGAACAGCCTCCATGGACGCCACCATTTGACCCAGCACCTGCATCAGACGCCTGAGGGTATAACGGCGGGGCCTCAGGAGAGAGTGCACCGCCAACCGGAGTGACAGCTGTTTGTCTAAGGGCAACTTCACAAGTGCCGGCAGAGTCTCGAACTGCATCCCTAGGTACGTGAGACTCTGGGTCGGAGTCAGAGTGGATTTGGGAAAATTGACAAGCCACCCGAATTGGGCTAAAGTGGCGAGAGTTAGCGAGACACTCCGCTGACAGTCTGCGCTGGATGGAGCCTTGACTAGAAGGTCGTCCAGGTAAGAGAGCACTGCCAACCCCTGGAGGTGCAGAACTGCAATCACTGCTGCCATGACCTTGGTGAATACCCGAGGTGCCATGGCTAACCCGAAGGGGAGAGCCACGAATTGGAAATGATCTTCTCCTATTGCAAAGCGTAGCCAACGCTGGTGTGAAACTGCAATTGGCACATGTAGATAGGCATCTCTGATGTCGATGGACGCCAGGAAATCCCCTTGGGTCATTGAGGCAATGACTGATCGCAGAGACTCCATGCGAAAGTGCCGCACCCGAACATGCTTGTTGAGAAGCTTGAGATCCAGGATGGGCCGTAAGGTACCGTCCTTTTTGGGAACCAGGAAGAGGTTGGAGTAAAAACCTCTGAACCGTTCCCGGGCGGGAACTGGTACAATTACTCCGTTGGCCTGCAAGGCTGCCACGGCCTGTGAGAAGGCGGCGGCCTTGGAGCAGGGGGGAGTTGAGAGAAAAAATCTGTTTGGCGGGCTGGAAGAGAATTCTATCCTGTAGCCGTGAGAAATGATATCTCTAACCCACTGATCGGAGACCTGTTGAAACCAAGCGTCGCCAAAGTGGGAGAGCCTGCCACAGACTAAGGACGTTGCTGGAGCGGGCAGAGAGTCACGAGGAGGCTGCCTTAGTGGCAGGACCTCCTGCGGTCTTCTGTGGACGCGTTCTTGAGCGCCAGCTGGATTTCTGGTCCTTAGCTGAGTTAGCGGACGAGGCGGAGGGCTTAGAGGACGACCAGTTGGAGGAACGAAAGGAGCGAAACCTCGACTGAATCCTACCCTGGGCAGGTTTCCTGGTCTTGGTTTGTGGCATGGAAGTACTCTTCCCGCCAGTAGCCTCTTTAATAATTTCATCCAGCTGGTCACCGAACAGCCGGGAACCAGCAAAAGGGAGCCCAGCAAGGTACTTCTTTGAAGAAGCATCTGCCTTCCACTCTCGAAGCCACAAGATCCTGCGGATAACGAGGGAATTAGCCGAAGCCACCGCAGTGCGGTGAGAAGCCTCTAGCATGGCGGACATGGCATAAGAAGAAAAAGCTGAAGCTTGAGAAGTTAAGGCAACCATCTCGGGCATAGATTCCCTGATGAGGGAATGCATCTCCTCTAGAGAAGCAGAGATGGCTTTGAGGGCCCACACTGCTGCAAAAGTTGGGGAAAACGCGGCCCCCCGCCGCTTCATACACGGATTTGGCCAGAAGGTCAATCTGACGGTCAGTGGCATCCTTAAGGGAAGTGCCATCAGCCACCGACACAACGGTCCGGGCTGAGAGCCTAGACACCGGAGGGTCTACCTTTGGGGAGTGAGCCCACTCCTTGACCACCTCAGGTGGAAAGGGAAAACGGTCATCAGAACCACGCTTTGGGAAGCGTTTGTCAGGACAGGCCCTGGGTTTTGTCACAGCGGTCTGAAAACTGGAGTGGTTAAAGAACACACTCTTTACTCTCTTAGGCGAGGTAAACTGGTGCTTTTCTGCCAGAGAGGGTTGCTCCTCTGATACTGGAGGGTTGAGATCCAGTACAGAATTAATGGAAGCAATCAAGTCACTAAGTTCTGAGCCACCCTCGGAAAGATCAATGGGGCACATGGAGTTAGCCTCCGAGCCCCCTGTAAAGGCATCCTCCTCATCCTGCGAGTCCTCAACCCTTGAATCAGAGCCGCGGGATGAGGGGGGAGAGGAAACCCTCCAGCGCCTCTTAGGAGGACGGGGTCTGTGCCCTGATGATGAATCCTCTGTGAGCTCCAGTGGACGGAGGTCAGAGGATAGGGATCCTAAAGGACCCTTAGCAAGAGCATTAGAGGCACCCTGTGAAGGGGGCTGATGCATATTCATCAAAGTCCTGGACAGAAGTCCCATGGACTCAGCAAATGACTGGGAGATAGACCTAGAGAAGGACTCTACCCAGGCCGGGGGTTCAGCCACAGGTGCAGAAGCAGCCTGAGAGACCACTGGGGGTGAGACTCCAGGCTGTGGCACCTCCAAGTTAGAGCAGACATCACAATGTGGATAGGTGCTCGGTTCAGGCAGCAGGAGCTTACATGCAGCGCATGCAGTATAAAGCTTTGGAGCCTTGCTCCTCGTGTGAGACATGCTGCTGGAGTGGGGAAACAGCTTCTACAAAGAGAATGAACCCCAGGGAGTATATTCAGAGGTCCACAACCAGAGACCGGCTGTGGCTTACCAGACCGTGTGCCCTCCAGATCCCGAAGCCCGGACCCCCAATGCACAGCACTTCAGCAGGGATGCAGAGTGCAGGATGTCCCAGCGCAGAGTGAACCCTGTCCAAGAAAATGGCCGCCGGAGCGAAGAGAGGGGGCGGGATGGGGGCGTCCCTGTAGGAAAGCGGGATCTGGAGGGCCATGAAGGCCTGCAGGGGGGGAGTCACGCACAAGCAGTGGGGAGTGTCCCTCCCCTGTGCAGGACGGCCGCCGGGAGGAGCCGTGCCTGTCCCTCTGCATGAATGACATGCGAGGGCAGGTAACAGAAACTAGGCCTCCGGCGAAGCCGGGGCCTAAATTTGAGCAGCGAGGCCGACGCGCAGGCACCATCGGCGCGGTTCTCGGACGAAAAGCCAGAGGACCCGCCGGAAATGTCAAAACAAATACAGCAAACACACTCTCCCCACACAAAGGACAGGGACCCCCAACATATGAACGTCTCAGGTACTTAGCTGCTGAGACGCAGGGCCAGGTCCATGGGGACTAGTGCTCCGGTCCAGCAGGGTCCTCAAGGGGCTGTGGACGGAGACCGGTCTCCTGCCAGGCATGGAGACCGCGCTGGCTCCCACTTCAATCCAGAGCCCAGGAGAGATGGTGAAGGAGCACGGCATGTAAGGCTCCAGCCTTGGAAATCAACCTTACAACACCACCGACAGTGTGGTGAGAAGGGATATGCCGGGAGTCCAGACGTGGACCCGCACTTCTTCAATCTTTTTCCAAAAAAAAAAAGAAAAAAAATCATATGAGAATGCATGTGTGGATGTATGTCCTCCTGAACACAAAGCGATAAACTGGATGTGACTGGCTCACCAGGGGGTGTATAGGCTCAGAGGGAGGAGCTACACTTTTAGTTGTAGTACTTTGTGTGTCCTCCGGAGGCAGAAGCTAAACACCCAAGGTCTGGGTCTCCCAAAGGAACGATAAAGAAAGACATTTTAAATTGAAGCACATTAGAAAAGAAAAGTGGTGGGATTGTTAAATTACATAGATATTTAGTATAACATTGACTGTTCTTTTTTTGACAAGCCCTTTAATGTGTATGGAAGCCTTTAGACTTGTCATATTAACGAATAGAGACGTAATCTCCAGTAATGACGTTACCTTCAAGCTTTTTGAGCAAAAAGGACTTCCCGCTCCCCCACTGAGCATAAAGTCCAACACAGATGGGGGGCTGCATTGTGGGCTCGCTGAGGATATCAGCCAGGGCACTGCTGTACAAGTCATAACCCAGCATATCACCATCAGACTCAGTCGGAGAAAGGTGCCCTGCAAGAGACGGAAAATACGTGAAGCCTGGCATATGACATAACATACATACAAGAAGAAAAGGTGACTATAGAAACACAAAGGGATCTGAATGGAGAGAAGTACACGTACTGGCACCAAATATCTGGGTGAGAATACTCTTCTGGTGGCTGCAGTCGATGTTGTACGGGGTCTCTCCCGCCTTGTTGGGCCTGTATAGTAATCGGCCATCTTTCGGGTTCCTCAGGAGCAGTTCTGCGAGTTTACGGCTTCTGCCTCTGATCGCGATGTGGAGCGGAGTGTCTCCTTTCTGAAAATATAACGGATTTACTGTAAAACCCCAGACAGATTACAGTACATTAGAGCCCCACGTCACTGTGACCCACCGGCTACCAATTCTCTTACCTTGTCAATTGCGGAAACCTTTGCTCCCTTGTCAAGCAGGAGCTCCACCACCTCTATACTTCTCATCTTGGTTGCCTTAATCAGTGGAGTTTCTCCATCCTGAAAAGCAAAATTGTACGTTACTCTTTAACCCCTTCAACACTCAGTCTTGGCTTTCATGCTCTCTTTCTTTTCATATATGTAATAAGGGACCAAATTTACTAATTAAAACAGGTAAAAAACAAAAATAAAAAGCAATGGGTGAAACTGCTACAATAATTTACTTTATCATTCTATATACAAAGATGAGGACGCACATCTCTTTGATCGTTACCTTTGTACAGATTTCGGTGTCCGGGTTACATTGTAAGATGTCACGGACCATGGTGGCATTCCCCTTCTCCACAGCCCAGTACAGAGCAGTTTTGTTGTCCTAAGAAACAGAAGAAGATGAAATGAGGATCCAAACTATCAATCAGGTCAATGACAAATGCATCATATAAAAATCAGGACATGTCGGAAAGAATAAAAGATAAATCAGGCTACCTGTCCTCTGATATCGATATCGGCATATTTATGCAGCAAGGCTCGGACAATCTCAACGTGACCGCCACGGACAGCTCCGATCAGGACAGTGTCTCCATTCTGTTATGCAGAGGAAAAAAAGAAAGTTCTGAAATAACCACAGAAATGGACTCACTACACAGTATTCACACAACTTTGCACTAAACATTAACATTCAGATTTAAAGGGGTTGTTCATTACCTGGACAAACCTTGCAAACAAAAAAAAAATAAAGAAAAGATACTTTTCTCCCGACCTGGATCTCCTGGGGTTTACGTGACATTGTTGTGCTATGTCATCCCTGAAGTCAGTTAATGGTGACCATAGGCCTGCTGTGCTCTCACTTCTCAGCCCAGTAGTGTCCGCTGACTGACTGCAGACAACATGTGGCATAACTACGTCCCGTGAACCCAGGCATACCCGATGCCAGTTATTTTTATTTCACAAGGTGGACTAATTCATTCAATAAGTCAAAGTTGGACCCTCCTGTGATGGTAAACATTTAAAGGGTTGGCCAATACCTTGACAACCGCTTTAACAAATGCAGGAAACTTAAAGTGAGGTTTTAACTTTAAGACACATTTGTATAAAGCGATTTTTAATATCTTTTCAGCAAGTAAAAGGGTTTGTCGAATACTTAGATATTGATGGCCTCAAAGTCATCAAAATCAGCTCCGTGGGTCTGACACCCTGCAGCGCCGCAGATCAGCTGTTGTCAGAAATGGCTTGATGAACGTATTTTTGTGTACTCACCGTAAAATCGTTTTCTCTTAGCCATCATTGGGGGACACAGGACCATGGACCATGGGTGTTATGCTGCCTATTCATAGGAGGACACTAAGTAGATGCAAAAGACATTAGCTCCTCCTCTGCAGTATACACCCCCTGGCCGGGCCAGGCAACCTCAGTTTTAGTACACAAGCAGTAGGAGAAAAAAATAGTAAGAACTTATCTCAACAGAGGAACGTGAGAAAAAAAAGAGTCATAACCAAATAAGGTACTGAGAGAACCAAGGCCCAACAGGGCAACAGGGTGGGTGCTGTGTCCCCCAATGATGGCTAAGAGAAAACGATTTTACGGTGAGTACACAAAAATCCGTTTTTCTCTGATGCCTCATTGGGGGACACAGGACCATGGGACGTCCTAAAGCAGTCCATGGGTGGGAAAAATAAAAGAAAGACAACACAACCCAAGGACGAGGAACCAGTCCCAGACAGTCTGGAGCGCCTACTGAGAGAGGTGCTCTACTGCCGTTTGCAGAATTTTCCTACCCAGATTTGCCTCAGCTGAAACCTGGGTATGGACTCTGTAATGCTTTGAAAAAGTATGTAGGCTAGACCAGGTCGCAGCCTTACACACCTGTTCCACTGAAGCCTGATGCCGAATGGCCCAAGAAGCGCCAACTACTCGCGTGGAATGAGCCCGCAGCCCACTAGGAATGGGCTTGAGTTGCAAGCGGTAGACTTCCTGGATCGCAGAGCGAATCCAGCGAGCCAGAGTTGCCTTTGAAGCTGCCTGTCCCTTCTTAGGCCCCTCAGAAATGACGAACAAGAAGTCCGTTTTCCTAAAGGGGGCTGGCCTGGATATGTAATATCTAAGAGCTCTGACGAGGTCTAACGAATGCAGAGACCTTTCCACCCTATGAGCTGGGTGTGGACAAAAGGAAGGCAAAACAATGTCCTCGTTCAAATGAAATGGGGTAGGAACCTTTGGAAGAAAAACCGGAAGGGGGCGCAGAACCACCTTGTCCTGGTGAAAAATCAGAAAAGGCTCGCGGCAAGAGAGTGCTGCCAGCTCCGAAACCCGTCTGATGGACGTAATTGCCACCAGGAATGTTACGTTCCAGGACAGAAGAGCAAGGGAGGATTCCTTGAGAGGTTCAAAGGGGGACCTCTGGAGACCGTCCAGAACGAGATTGAGGTCCCATGGGTCCAGCGGACGTTTGTACGGGGAAACTAGATGGTAAACGCCCTGGAGGAAGGTCTTGACTTGCGGTTTTTGAGCCAGGTGGCATTGGTAGAAGATTGAGAGCGCTGAGACCTGCCCTTTAAGGGAACGGAGAGCCAACCCCGCTTGCAAGCCAGACTGCAGAAGTCGAGAATTCTGGGGATGGCCAGAGGCATAGGCTGGACGTTAGTTTCCCTGCACCATGAAAGGAAGATTTTCCACGTATGGTGGTAAATGCGGGATGAAGCAGGCTTTCGGGCGCTTATCATGGTGGAGGTAACCGCGGGGGAGAATCCCGCTCTTGTTAATACCCAGGTCTCAATGGCCATGCCGTCAGCTTCAGGGCTCTGGAGTTCTGATCGGAAATGGGCCCTTGGGTCAGCAAGTCTCGGATGTCTGGAAGGCGCCACAGTACATCTGTGAGCATTTGTACTAATTCGGCGTACCAGGCGCGCCTGGGCCAGTCCGGTGCTATCAGTATCACCGGGACTCCCTCTGCCTTGATCTTCCTGATTACCAGGGGCAGCAGGGGTAGAGGTGGAAAAAGAGAATTTTGTTTACTTACCGTAAATTCTTTTTCTTATAGTTCCGACATGGGAGACCCAAACCATGGGTGTATAGCTTCTGCCTCCGGAGGACACACAAAGTACTACACTCAAACGTGTAGCTCCTCCCTCCGGGCTATATACACCCCCTGGATGACAATCTACCCAGTTCAGTGCAAAAGCTGAAGGAGGACATCCACCCATAAGTAGAGATAGAGTAAAACTCGGAATAACCGTAACTCTGACTACTAACAACAGCCGGTGAAACACACGGAACAAAAAAACTGCCAACAGGCAACAGGGAGGGTGCTGGGTCTCCCATGTCGGAACTATAAGAAAAAGAATTTACGGTAAGTAAACAAAATTCTCTTTTTCTTTATCGTTCCTTATGGGAGACCCAAACCATGGGACGTTCCAAAGCAGTCCATGGGTGGGAATAAACCAACTGAGAAGTAGGCAAAACCTAACTTCACAAATGGGCGACAGCCACCTGAAGAATGCGTCTGCCCAAGCTCGCATCTGCCGAAGCATGAGCATGCACTTGGTAGTGCTTCGAAAAAGTGTGCAGACTGGACCACGTGGCAGCCTGACAAACCTGCTGAGCCGTAGCCTGGTGCCTGAAAGCCCAGGAGGCACCGACAGCTCTGGTCGAGTGCGCCTTAATCCCTGGCGGGGGAGGCACCTGAGAACACTGGTAGGCATCGGTGATAGCCGACCTGATCCAACGAGCTAGGGTCGGTTTAGAAGCAGCGAGACCCTTGCGCTGACCAGTGGTTAGCACAAAAAGTGAGGTGCACCGCCTAAAAACAGCGGTGCGTGACACATAGATTCGGAGTGCCCGCACCAAATCCAAGGTATGCAACGCCTTTTCAAAGCGATGCACAGGGGCCGGACAAAGAGAAGGCAATGAAATGTCCTGGTTAAGGTGGAAAGGAGACACCACCTTAGGGAGAAAGTCCGGAGACGGACGAAGAACCACCTTGTCTTGGTGAAACACCAAAAAGGGGGATTCCGAAGAGAGCGCAGCAAAAACCAGAGTATGACTACTTTAAAAATTAGAATGTTTTAATTAATCAAAAATCACTTACAAACACGTATAATTAAAATAAGGGTGTTTTGAGAAAGGGAGGAAAAAACTTCCCTAACCTGACCCTTCCTCAATGACGGGGGTCGGCGTCCTAAAGTGAAGACGCCCCCGTTCCTCGACGGCTTAACCCTAGTTAGTCCCTCCCTCAAGGGTTAGAAGTGTCCCCTAATAGATGGAATCAACCCCAACACTGGTAACACCACAGTGAGGAAGAGGTGCTCAGTCCACAGTAGCTAATTTGTCTGTATCACTACTTGGGTGAGTGAGGGTGGGGTCTAGGGATGTCGTCATGTATTAAGAGTCCATGTGCTCAGTATAAAGGATAGAAATGAGAGTCACATAGATTATGACCATAATATACTTTTGTCAATTATAGACACAGTTCAGATTAGTGCAACGGATGCCCAATAAGGGCATGATTCATATTGGATATATGAAAGTTCAAGAAATACCCGACGCGTTTCGCCCTTGTCAATGTTCAGGGGCTCATCAGGGGCTTTCCAACGTATTCTTGAACGAAGTGTCCACTTTTGAACAATTCTATGACAAACACAACAAATTAAACCTATATTAGTAACAATGTCCAATGATCAAACACAGCAACCTATGTAGGGACTGAACACCAATACTAACCAGTAGTGGTACAGATTGTTCACTTCAGGCGGGTATAAGGAGATAATACACTGTCTACCCAGCTGGTCAATCATGAGGCTAGTCAGGATAGCTTGTGCACCTATGTAGATAGACACATTATCAGTTAAGGCCAAGCCAGTTTGCTAAATATATGTGTGATATCACAACCATACATACTGCAGACAGTACCTTGTCTTAGTGCAGGTGCCTGTCTCACTCAGTTAAAGAATCTGTATAGTCAAAACTGGACCCTGATAAGAGGTTAAAACAGGGTTTTATATACTGCCTTAGATTTTTCAAAACACACATGGGTTCAAAACATCAGTGTTAAAATACCTGAAATATCAGATCCATCATGGAATGTACGTTACGTTGCTCAGGATCAAGGCTGTGGCATAAGGCTGAATACCTCTAGTCCGAAATTTTTAGGAATACTGTGTCTGTAGTAGACCTTCCAGATAAATAATTAGACCCACAAAAACCAAAGAGGGGTCAGCAGTTGCGGTAATGAATTTACTGGCAATGTGTATATCTTATCATTGTATTGCATACATAGGTCCGCTATGTGCCATCTTTGAGCAATAACAAATTATCCTTATAATTTTCTACACTATTCATCCGTGACTGGGTGGCAATAACTATGTCCAATGTTCTTATAACCAGTTGCCTACATGGGTTCATTACTGTTTGCACCAGGCATGGTTCTAACTCTGGTTAAAAACCTCCCCTTTAATTTCAGGTATAGGCACCGCCCCCTGACTGTTCTAATGGCGATACCTTGTCACATAAAGATTCTCTATGGTCCCCTGTTTCACGCTCTGTTACCCTTTACGTGAGCGTATGGCAAGTTTAGCCTATATAGCTTTACCACATCTTATGGCCACGCAAGCGCTATGATGTGCCGACAGCACAATTCGTCAGCACTGGACTGCGCATGCGTATACACTATGTGTAACTTCTTAACACCCAGGAACTTATGTTCGTCGGTCCTGGGGAGGTGAATCTCGGGCGCACGCCATCCGATCACCTGACCGGACGTGATGTGAGCATTTCCACACGTCCTGGGAGGCTGGAAAAAGTTGCGCGACGTCACTTCCGGTTTTCCGTCTTGATGGCGCCAAACATGTTTAAATAGCCGGCATAGCTACATTATGTCAGCGATCACTGGACGCCACATTGGTTCTCCCCAGACGGACCTGTTTAAGGTAGGAGCGCTACATCCCCTGACTAGCAACTGAAGTGATATGTGCCTAATGGAGGCTGATATGCATATATTTGCTTATAGGTTGGCTGTCATCTATTACGGTAACTCCTGGCCACACGTGGGGACAGCTAATAGGTATGTGCTCCGTTATGTATGGGAACGAGGAGGGATGTATAGTGAGACATATTGTCTAAATATGCCCCTCTCTCCAACTCAGGGACTGTTTTGGGTATTTATCTTGATATTGGTGGCTGTATAAGCCTCTCAAGGCCGTCGGCAACATAGGTGACCAGTGGAGGATAATTACTCTGACTGATATATTTAAGGTATTGCTGCACGGTTTTTAAATACTATGATACATCAAGCAGGCTCTTCCCTTTCCTGAGACTAATTGGAGTTACCCATACTATTGTATATTTTATGCAGTGGAACCGGTTCTATTTCGGACTAGAGGTATTCAGCCTTATGCCACAGCCTTGATCCTGAGCAACGTAACGTACATTCCATGATGGATCTGATATTTCAGGTATTTTAACACTGATGTTTTGAACCCATGTGTGTTTTGAAAAATCTAAGGCAGTATATAAAACCCTGTTTTAACCTCTTATCAGGGTCCAGTTTTGACTATACAGATTCTTTAACTGAGTGAGACAGGCACCTGCACTAAGACAAGGTACTGTCTGCAGTATGTATGGTTGTGATATCACACATATATTTAGCAAACTGGCTTGGCCTTAACTGATAATGTGTCTATCTACATAGGTGCACAAGCTATCCTGACTAGCCTCATGATTGACCAGCTGGGTAGACAGTGTATTATCTCCTTATACCCGCCTGAAGTGAACAATCTGTACCACTACTGGTTAGTATTGGTGTTCAGTCCCTACATAGGTTGCTGTGTTTGATCATTGGACATTGTTACTAATATAGGTTTAATTTGTTGTGTTTGTCATAGAATTGTTCAAAAGTGGACACTTCGTTCAAGAATACGTTGGAAAGCCCCTGATGAGCCCCTGAACATTGACAAGGGCGAAACGCGTCGGGCATTTCTTGAACTTTCATATATCCAATATGAATCATGCCCTTATTGGGCATCCGTTGCACTAATCTGAACTGTGTCTATAATTGACAAAAGTATATTATGGTCATAATCTATGTGACTCTCATTTCTATCCTTTATACTGAGCACATGGACTCTTAATACATGACGACATCCCTAGACCCCACCCTCACTCACCCAAGTAGTGATACAGACAAATTAGCTACTGTGGACTGAGCACCTCTTCCTCACTGTGGTGTTACCAGTGTTGGGGTTGATTCCATCTATTAGGGGACACTTCTAACCCTTGAGGGAGGGACTAACTAGGGTTAAGCCGTCGAGGAACGGGGGCGTCTTCACTTTAGGACGCCGACCCCCGTCATTGAGGAAGGGTCAGGTTAGGGAAGTTTTTTCCTCCCTTTCTCAAAACACCCTTATTTTAATTATACGTGTTTGTAAGTGATTTTTGATTAATTAAAATATTCTAATTTTTAAAGTAGTCATACTCTGGTTTTTGCAAAAATTTCTACTTTATGTCATCTATATTGGTATATAATTGAAGAGAGCGCAGCCAAATCAGAAACTCTCCTGAGAGAAGTTATGGCTACTAGAAAAACAACTTTCTGTGAAAGTCGAAACAAGGGAACCTCCCTGAGAGGCTCAAAGGGGGGTTTCTGTAAGGCCGTGAGGACCAGATTAAGGTCCCAGGGATCCAAGGGCCGCCGGTAAGGAGGAATGATGTGAGATGCGCCCTGCATGAAAGTGCGCACCTGAGCCAGTCGGGCGATACGCCGCTGGAACAATACCGACAGAGCCGACACCTGTCCCTTGAGGGAATTGAGGGACAGTCCTAGCTGTAGACCGGACTGTAGAAAAGACAGGATGGTCGGCAAGGAGAACGGCCAAGGAGCATGGTCGGAAGAGCGACACCAGGACAGGAAAATCCTCCAAGTCCTGTGGTAAATCTTGGCCGAGGAAGACTTCCGAGCCTGAGTCATGGTGGAGATGACCTCAGAGGGAATGCCTGAAGCCGTTAGGATCCAGGACTCAAGAGCCACGCCGTCAATCTGAGAGCCGCAGAATTCTGGCGGAAGAACGGACCTTGAGAGAGAAGGTCTGGGCGGTCCGGGAGATACCACGGCACCTCTACGGACAGACGGAGCAGGTCTGGGTACCAAGCTTGCTTGGGCCAGTCCGGAGCAATGAGTATGACTCGACGGCCCTCCATTCTGATCTTGCGCAGAACCCTGGGCAAGAGCGCTAGAGGGGGAAACACATAGGCCAGACGGAACTGAGACCAATCTTGAACCAGTGCGTCTGCTGCGAAGGCTTGAGGATCGTGGGAGCGAGCCACGTAAACCGGAACCTTGTTGTTGTGCCGGGATGCCATTAGGTCCACTTCCGGAGTGCCCCACTTGCGGCAGATTGATCTGAACACTGACGGGTGCAGGGCCCACTCGCCGCTGTCCACGGTTTGACGGCTGAGGTAATCGGCCTTCCAGTTTTCCACGCCTGGGATGTGGACTGCAGACATGGTGGACTTTGAGTCCTCCGTCCACTGGAGGATTCGTTGAACCTCCAACATCGCCAGACGGCTGTGAGTCCCGCCCTGGTGATTGATGTAGGCAACCGCTGTCGCGTTGTCCGACTGAACTCGAATGTGCTTGCCCGCCAACAGGTGGTGAAAGGCTAGGAGAGCTAGAAACACAGCTCTGATCTCCAGCACATTGATCGAGAGGGCTGATTCGGACGGAGTCCAAGTGCCCTGTGCTCGGTGATGGAGAAATACTGCTCCCCAACCGGAGAGGCTGGCATCCGTGGTGAGGATCACCCAGGACGGAGTCAGGAAGGAGCGTCCCTGAGACAGAGAGAGGGGCCGAAGCCACCACTGAAGGGAGCTCCTGGTCTGTGACGACAGAGCCACCTGCCTGTGCAAGGAAGAGATCCGCTTGTCCCAACAGCGGAGAATGTCCAGCTGCAGGGGACGCAGATGGAACTGAGCAAAGGGATCCGCTTCCATGGACGCCACCATCTGACCCAGCACCTGCATGAGGTGTCTGATGGAATGACGGCGGTGCCTCAGCAGAGAGCGCACCGCCAGACGAAGGGACTGCTGTTTGACTAAGGGCAACTTGACAAGTGCCGGCAGAGTCTCGAATTGCATCCCTAGGTACAAAAGCACCTGGGTCGGGATCAGAGTGGACTTGGGCAGGTTGACAAGCCACCCGAACTGAACTAGCGTGGCGAGAGTGAGAGAGACACTCCGCTGGCAGTCTGCACTGGATGAGGCCTTGACTAGAAGGTCGTCCAGGTAAGGAATCACTGCCAACCCCTGGAGGTGCAGGACCGCAACCACTGCTGCCATGACCTTGGTGAATACTCGAGGGGCCGTGGCTAAGCCGAAGGGGAGAGCCACGAATTGGAAATGTTCCTCTCCGATCGCAAAGCGTAGCCAACGCTGGTGTGAAACCGCAATAGGCACATGCAGATAGGCATCTCTGATGTCGATGGATGCCAGAAAATCTCCTTGGGTCATTGATGTAATGACCGATCTCAGAGATTCCATGCGAAAGTGCCGCACCTGAACATGCTTGTTGAGAAGCTTGAGATCCAGGATGGGTCGGAGGGAACCGTCCTTTTTGGGGACTAGAAAGAGGTTTGAGTAGAAACCGCTGAACCGTTCCCGGGCGGGAACCGGAACAATTACACCGTTGGCCTGCAGGGATGCCACGGCCTGAGAGAAGGCGGCGGCTTTGGAGCAGGGGGGGGGTGGACAGAAAAAATCTGTTTGGCGGGCTTGAAGAAAATTCTATCCTGTAGCCGTGGGAGATGATATCCCGCACCCACTGATCGGAGACGTGTTGCAGCCACACGTCGCCAAAGTGGGAGAGCCTGCCACCGACCAAGGACGTTGCTGGCGCGGCCAGATAGTCACGAGGAGGCTGCCTTAGTGGCAGCGGCTCCTCCGGTCTTTTGAGGACGCGGCTTTGCGCGCCAGTTGGATTTACGATCCTTGGCTGCGGTAGTGGACGAGGCCGAGGGCTTAGAGGACGACCAGTTAGAGGAACGAAAGGAACGAAACCTCGATTGGTTCCTGCCCTGGACAGGTTTCTTGGGTTTAGCTTGTGGCAGGGAAGTACTCTTCCCGCCTGTAGCTTCCTTAATTATGTCATCCAGCTGTTCCCCAAACAGCCGGGACCCAGCAAAAGGGAGACTCGCAAGGTACTTCTTAGAGGAAGCGTCTGCTTTCCACTCTCGAAGCCACAAGATCCTGCGGATCGCGAGGGAGTTAGCGGAGGCCACCGCAGTGCGGTGAGAAGCCTCCAGGATGGCAGACATGGCGTAGGATGCAAAAGCCGAAGCTTGAGAAGTTAAGGCATCCGTCTCAGGAATAGAGTCCCTGGAGAGGGAATGAATCTCCGCCAGAGAGGCAGAGACTGCCTTAAGAGCCCACACTGCCGCAAAAGACGGGGAGAACGAGGCTCCTGCCGCCTCATATACAGACTTGGCCAGAAGGTCAACCTGGCGGTCAGTGGAATCCTTAAGAGAAGTGCCATCAGCCACAGCTACGACTGTGCGGGCTGAGATTCTGGACACCGGAGGGTCTACCTTTGGGGACTGGGCCCAGTCCTTAACCACCTCCGGTGGAAAAGGAAAACGGTCATCTGAACTACGCTTCGGAAAACGTTTGTCAGGACAGGCCCTGGGCTTGTTAACAGTGGTCTGAAAGCTGGAGTGGTTAAAAAACATACTCCTAGGTTTCTTAGGAGAGGTAAACTGGTGTACCTCTACCAGAGAGGGTTGTTCCTCTGACTCTTGTGGGTTGAGGTTCAGTACGGAGTTAATGGACGCAATCAAGTCACTAACATCCGCATCACCCTCAGACAAGTCAATGGGGTACATAGAGGCAGCGTCTGAGCCCACAGTAAACGAATCTTCCTCGCCCTGTACCTTGGCCTGTGAATCAGAGCCGTGGGACGAGGAAGGAGAAGGTTCCCTGCGTCTCCGTTTAGGGGGACGGGGTCCTAGGACATGCTCTGAGGGCTCTGCAGAGCTAGGAGCCGCAGAGACACCCTGAGAGGGGGGCTGATGCATGGACAGCAGTGTTCGGGACAGCTGCCCCATGGAGTCGGCAAAAGACTGGGAAATAGCTTGTGAAAAGGAAGCTACCCAAGCCGGGGGTTCAGCCACCTGGGCCGGAGCAGCCAGAGGGACCTCTGAGGCGGCTCCAGGCTGTGACACAAACATGTTAGCACAGGAATCACAATGTGGGTATGTGCTTGGCTCTGGCAGAATGAGCTTACACGCAGTGCATATAGCGTACATGTTTGCAGCCTTGCTCCTAGTGACAGACATGCTGCTGAGGTGGAAGCTCTGCAGCCAGAATACACTCCTGTAGAATGCCTGAGAGTGTAATAAAAGTCCACAACCGAAGGTTGTGGCCTACCAGCCCGCTCTCTGTGTGCCCTCCGGATTCCACCGCTCTCCTGTGAAGCGTCAGCCTTCCTAACAGTATGCAGCTGCAGCATCCAGCGCCCTCCAGTGTAAGAACGCTGAGAAAATGGCGCTGGGAGAAAGAGGGGGGGCGTGTATAAGCCCCAGAGCGGGAAAAACGGAGGGCAGAGAGATACAGGAAGAAATACAGGGGAGGGAACATCTCCCCAGAGAGGAGTGCCCTCCCCTCTGCTGGTCGGGCGGTGGGCGGCGCTGTATGCAAAACATGCAGAGAAGCCAAAACCGAAACTAGGCCCAAACTGAAGCCGGGGCCTAGATTTTAAAATGCGGCCGACGAGCAGGCACCTTCGGCGCGGTTCTCAGGGGAAACCCCCAGAACCGGCCGGAATTAACAGTAACGCTAAAGCACATACTGTCCCCCCAATAAAAGTACCTGGGACCCCTGAAAAAACGTCTCAATACTTAGCTTTTGAGACGCAGGGCCATGTCCCTGAGTGGGGGTTAACGCTCCTTCCAGCAGGGACCAGACAGGGCTGCGGATGGAGACCGGCCTTCTGCAAGCAGAGAGGACCGTGGAGGCTCCCACTTCAAACAGAGCCTCGACAGAGGATGTGAAGGAGCGCGGCATGTGAAGGCTCCAGCCTTATAAAGTCAACCTTAACAGCACCCGACAGAGTGGGGTGTGAAGGGACATGCCGGGAGTCCAGACTGGACCCGCTTTTCTTCCAAATCTTTAAAATTAAAATAAAAAAATATCAGAGAATGCAAGTGTGTGTATCCTCCTGAAACACAAAGCATTGAACTGGGTAGATTGTCATCCAGGGGGTGTATATAGCCCGGAGGGAGGAGCTACACGTTTGAGTGTAGTACTTTGTGTGTCCTCCGGAGGCAGAAGCTATACACCCATGGTTTGGGTCTCCCATAAGGAACGATAAAGAAATATGTAAGGCAGGCGGAAGTGGTGCCAGGAGCAGACTAGTGCATCCGCGTCGATGGACTGCGGGTCGCGTGACCTGGCTATGAACGCGGGTACCTTTGCGTTCAACCTTGAGACCATTAGATCCACGTCTGGTGTACCCCAGCGAGTGCAGATGTGTAGAAACACTTCTGGGTGGAGAGACCACTCTCCGGCGGCCAGGCCTTGGCGATTTAGAAAGTCTGCTGCCCAGTTCTCTACTCCCGGTATGTGTACCACTGATATCACTGACCCCGTCGATTCGGCCCAGCTGAGGATCTTGTGGGCCTCGAGATAAGCCGCTTTACTGCGGGTGCCCCCCTGCCGATTGATATAGGCTACAGCTGTCGCATTGTCCGATTGGACTCGAATCTGACGACCCGCTAGCAGAGGGCAGAACGCCCTGAGCGCGAGGAAGATCGCGCGGATTTCCAGGATGTTTATGGGTAGGGAAGATTCCTGGGGCGTCCAACGTCCTTGAGCAGTGTGGTGCCGATACACAGCTCCCCAGCCTAGGAGGCTGGCGTCCGTGGTCAGGACCAGCCAGTTCACTGGGAGAAAAGATCTCCCCTTCGATAGGGATGAGGACCGAAGCCACCAGCGGAGTGCATACCTGACTGAAGGCGTCAGGTGAAGATGTTTGTCCAGGGAGAAGGGGCTCTTGTCCTAGGCAGCTAGAAGGGCTAGCTGCAGTGGGCGGAAGTGCAGTTGAGCAAAGGGTACTGCCTCCATAGCCGCCACCATCCTGCCGAGCACCTTCATGCTGAATCGAATGGAGCGAGACGGAGGACGTAGAAGGCAGCGTACCGCTTGTCGAAGAGCGATCGCCTTGTCCTGAGGGAGAAGGATCAAGCCCCGACGGGTGTCCAGGGACATGCCCAGGAAGGTGATGGATCGTGATGGGACCGGGGATGATCTGTCTAGATTCAGAAGCCACCCTAAGCGGGATAGGGTGTCCACGGTGATCTATACGCTGGTTGAGCAGTCGCGGAAGGAGGGGGCCTTGATGAAGAGGTCGTCCAAGTAAGGGAGAACGACTACTCCCCTGGCGTGAAGGACGCTCATGGCGGCCGCCATGACTTTGGTGAAGACCCTTGGTGCGGTGGCAAGGCCGAAGGGTAGGGCTACGAATTGAAAATGGGAGTCCTGAACCACGAAGCGGAGGAACTTTTGGTGAGCTGGGGCGATGGGTATGTGCAGGTACGCGTCCTTGATATCTATGGAGGCGAGGAATTCCCCTTCGACCATGGATGCAATAATGGACCTTAGGGACTCCATTCTGAATCTCCGTACGTGCACGTTTGTTCAGGTGTTTGAGGTCTAGGATGGGTCGAACTGACCCATCCTTTTTGGGGACCACAAAGAGGTTGGAATAAAAACCCCTGAACTTCTCGTCATCCGGGACGGGTATTATCACTCCTGCTGTTTGGAGCAAGTGGATTGCTGAGAAAAAAGCCTTGCGTCGTTTTCGAGTCTTTGGGGGGTTTGAGAGAAAGAACCGACTCGGGGGTCGGGTCCAAAATTCTATGTGGTAACCAGAAGACACAAGGTCTCGCACCGATTTGTCGTCTGAGGCGGCAGCCCAGATGTGTTGAAAGAGCTGCAGTAGACCTCCTACAATGAGTGTGTCTTCCGGGGCGCCGAAGGAGTCATGAGGGGGGAAAACGTCGTGGACGAGTCTCCCTAGTCCTGGACTGATTCGGTCTAGGCTGCCATGACGAAGTGGGTTTCAGAGAGAGCTGAGGTCGGTCGGTCCCTGCGTAGTCCGCGGCTAGTGGCGGGGGCAGAGCGAGATGTCGACCAACCAAATGAGTTCCGAAAAGAGCGGAACGAGGACTGTGGACATCTGGTGAAGGTCGTCCTGGACTTCAGCTGGGGGAGGGAGGTACTCTTTCCTCCCGTGCGGTCAGAAATGAGCTTGTCCAGACGTTCACCAAACAATCCGTCTGGAAAAAAGGGAAGGCCCATGAGAGACTTCTTGGAGGCAGAGTCCGCTCGCCATTGTCGGAGCCAGAGAGCTCTACGGATGGCTATGGTATTGAGGCGGCAAAAGCTGCGCAGGTAGCAGCGTCAATGGAGGCCTGCATGAGGTACTCCGCCGCAGCGGCAATTTGAGCTGTTACCTCTGTGAAGGTATGAGGGAACTGGGATTCCTCAAGTGAAGTGTTAAGGAATTCTGCCCAGACCGAGATCGCCTTTGCGACCCACACAGAGGCAAAAGAGAGAGAGAGAGAGAGAGAGAGAGAAGAACCCGCAGCCTCAAAGTCAGAGCGGGCGAGGTGCTCCACCTGTCTGTCTGTCGGGTCCTTGATGGAGGAACCATCGGGTAAAGACAGGAGCGTCTTTGTGGCAAGGCGGGAGACCGGGGGGGGGGGGTCGACCCAGCCCTTAGGGGCAGGTGAGGCAAAAGGGTACCAGGAGTTTACGGTTACCGAAGCGCCTGTCAAGCTTCTCCCTTTGTTTGTGAGGATATCCTGAATATCTGGGTGATCAGCGAAAACCTTTTGGGGTTTCCTTGCCCTCTTAAAGGAGACCGCATGGTCAGTGGTAGTGGATGGGGGATCCTCCACATGCAGAGTTTGGTTGATTGCTGCTATAAGGGAGTCTATTGCAGTTTGATCATCTGGGGAGGTTGAAACTAAGGAATCATCCTGGTACAAACAGCATTCTCCCTCCTCCGGCTCTTCAGAAGCCGTGGAGCGTGTGGGAGAGCCTGCCCTGTGTGCTCCCGAGGGAGAGCCATGGGGGCCATGAGAGAGTGCTGGAGACACCCGGCCGTGTGCTCTTTTTCTGATCGCTGCAACCGGTGAAGCATGGGCCCGGATTACCTCAGAAGGACCCTCCATAGGGGTATCCTCAGGCTGCGTTCCGTCCAGGGGCCCAGCAGGGTGTGGAGGACGACATTGCATAGCCAGCACCAGGTTCTGTGACAGTTTTTCCATGGATTGGGACAGAAATTGTGCCCATTCCGGTGGGCTGGGAGCCCTAGGCTCTGGGCTGACTTTTGCGGCGGTGGTGGTTGGGGGAGGGTGGGGGGGTTTCTTGAGGGGCTATAGGGGCACAGGACTCACAGAGACAAGAAGTATGTTTACGTGGCAGGCAGTGCAGGCTGAATAATAGACTATGTGGGCCTTAGCACTCTTAGTACCCTTAGAATTCTGCATGTTCCTAATAGGAGTATGCCAGGAGGGGGAGCAATGATCTGCAGAGCTACAAGTGAAGCAATGAGAAGCAAGGATTGTATTTGCTTCGGTGTACCTCACCAGAATCAGCCGATGGCCCTGCGTCCTCAGGAAGGAGTAAGCACGCTCTGTGGAGATCTTCGCGCGCTTTCCTGGGGGGCGGGGCTTATCGCGGCCGGTGGGGGGCGGGGCTTAGCGCTAAAAGAGCACCAAGAAGAAGTCAGTGTGCCCCCCTGCTGTCGGTAGTAAAAAACGGTGGGAAGGGAGCTTCTGTGACAGTTTTTCTCCCCCTCCCTCCAGTCAGCACACAGCTAGTGGGAATAAAGACTGCGAGTTCATGAGCCCTGGGAGCCCTCCCCCGCCACCGGTAGATTATCTCTGCAGGGTTCCCTGCAATCAGCAAGGGACTCCCCATCCTCCAGCCAGCACGCAGCTATGGTGGGAATAAAGACTGTAAATTCAGTAGTCCTGGGAGCCTTCCCTGCACCGTCTTTCTCCCTTTGCCTGGGAAACCAGTCAGGGAGTCAGTCTGGGAAAGCAGGCAGTGGAAATAGCAGAGTCAGCTTGCTGTGTCCGGCCACACAGGTGCAATGTATCAACTCAGAGCCTGCAAAAAGGAGCTGAGGAAGTGTGTCTCTGCCCTGGGCTCAGGAAAATCGGTGTCTGTGGGACCCATCGTCCAGTAAAAGGCAGCCCAGGATCCAGCGTCGCAGGAGGGGGTACGTGGAGGCGACACTCCGCGTTCCCGCCCGTTGATGGTATTGAGAGATCGGTCCCTAGGGGAAACCGTCGCCCTCAAAAAATAACAAAACCTTGAAAGGATGTGCCTCCTACAGACACTAAGCTAAAACTGGGGTTGCCTGGCCCAGCCAGGGGGTGTATACTGCAGAGGAGGAGCTAATGTCTTTTGCATCTACTTAGTGTCCTCCTATGGATAGGCAGCATAACACCCATGGTCCATGGTCCTGTGTCCCCCAATGAGGCGTCAGAGAAATATACAATTTTCTAAACTACTATTGAAGTGAATAGGCGGTGAGCTGCAGTATCCAAGATCGGCCACTATATGACGTACAGAACGGTGCTGTTTTGGTTCCGTGCACTTTTAAAATTCGGCTTCATATATATGGAGTGTAAATACGCATCTCCTACATATTTCTCCCACATCTGGCTTTATACTGTGTGTGCAGCTTATATGCCCCAGTACAAGACAGGACTGCAGCGCTGGTCTGACATATCCCCGCAGGGCCCCGCAGGCTCCACAGCAGACCGCCGAGCACTAGGCACTAACCATCTGTATCGTGGTAATCGTTATTAATCTGCACACATTTCCTTTAAATTGTGGCGTTGCAGATCTGTCTCCATGGAAAACTTTTCTCTAGCGGAAACTTTTCTCCATCCCATTACCAGCAGTTACTTTGAACTTCGTTTTATTCTCTTTTTACTGCAGACGGATGATTTCTTTTTTCCTCTAAAACCCGGGCCCAGGGGCACCCAAATACGAAATGACTAAAATAGCTCCACTTGGAAGATTTTACACCAAATCCCACAGTGCAAAGTGTCCATCTGCTCCTGTCCAGTCCTGCCACACAGGGGCTTTGGCTAAGTGGCAGGAGCAGATGGGGGAGACATATGCGATCAGATTGCTTTAATGTGCGAGTAAACAAATACTTCCATTCATTTCATATTGGGAGGCTGCCCAATGTCATGCAGTACGCTCTTCTCTCAGTACGGAGCCTGTACGTGTGGAAAGAGCCGGTCTTGTCCTTCATCAGGACAAACTATAGAAGATTGGTTGTCTGGGTGAGAGACCACCGCCAGGACTGGGAGTTTGGGGGTCAGTACCGATTTATAGGATTCCTACTTCCTCTATGAAAAGGATATTTCCCAGGGATCATTGCATGGCCTATAGGCATTTTGGAAGTCACCTTATGGAAAAATGTTACCTCCCAAAAATAAGTAAACAACATTGAAAGGGGGGAGTTTACGGAAATAACTAAAGCCAGTTATGTGGTGTAGAGAAGTTTCTAAAGGGACAAAAAACCAAAAAGATGCGCCCAATTTATTACAAGACACATAACGCTGGCTTACCCGGTCAGGGATGTTGACGTAGGTGCCGGCGTCCAGCAAGTCCTGCACAATCTCAGTGTGACCCTCTTTGGCTGCAATAGCCAGAGCCGTGTTGCCATCCTTATCGGTCAGGTTGACATTTGGGTTCCTCTTGAGAATTTCCTTCACGGTGTTGGTGTATCCGCCTCGCACTGCTACGATCAGAGCAGTCATAGAGTTCTGCAACAACAAGACAAAGCATTCAGTTACCGCTCATCGCCATCTTGTCCTTTACGGTCTATTCAAGTGGACGTGATTCTCCAAAAACGACAACCTCTTTAACCCCTTCCCACAGGAGCGATTATGCATTTGGCTCTTCCGGTTTTCCCTCTCCTTCCTCCAGGAGCCCTAAGCTTCTTTCATACTAAGTTGAGAAAACCGTACGAGGGATTGATTTTTTTCGAGAGGAGAGGATAAAAAGAATTCTAAGTTGGATGAAATGGCGAAAAAACAAAACAAATTTGGCCACAGCATTCATTCTACAGAAAGTGACTTAGTGCAATTCTGTAGATTCTAGATTTATATCTTTTTAAATGTTAGTGATAAAAAAAAATAATAAAAAAAAAAATTGTTTGTTTTGTTATTTTTTGAGATTTTTTTTTCTCTCCATTTTCCAGCTTGTTTATAGGTGCCATTTTCAAGTAGAAACTAAATTTTGATTACTTTTTGATGGAAGGGCATCAACCGAAAAATGGCAATTCTGGAGTTCAATAAATAAGTATTTCTTTTGCTTTCCAGCATTTAACATATATGAGTTAAAAAAATATATACTGTATTTTTTGAACTGTAAGACGCACTTTTTTCCCCCTAATGTTGGGGGAAAGTGGGGGGGTGCGTCTTATAGTCTGAATGTAAATGAGGGTGCTGCGGTGGAGCGGGTCATCGGCGGTATGCACAGGCTGTAGCAGAGCCTACCGTGACCACGTGGGCTAACTCATTACATATGCATACCCATCATCCCGCCCATCATCTCTCAGTGCTGAAGCCGACACTGACAGGTGGGCAGAATGATGGGCGGGGGATGCGCGCATAATTAAGGCTAGTTTCACACTTGCTTTGAACGGTATCCGTTGCATTGCGTTGTGTAACGGATGCAACGGATGTGTTGCATATAGTGGCACAACGGATGCAGCAAAACAACGCAATCAGTTTTGTTTTTTTTTACCGTCGGCAGACTATTGTGAACGATCAGCTGATCGCTAACAGTAGCCGGCCGCCGGGTGATCAGCCGATCACTCACAGTAGCCGGCCGTCGGGTGATCAGCCGATCACTCACAGTAGCCGGCCCCCGGGTGATCAGCCGATCACTCACAGTAGCCGGGTGATCAGCCACTCACAGTAGCCGGCCGCCGGGTGATCAGCTGATCGCTAACAGTAGCCGGCCGCCGGGTGATCAGCTGATCGCTAACAGTAGCCGGCCGCCGGGTGATCAGCCGATCACGCACAGTAGCCGGGTGATCAGCCGATCACTCCCAGTAGCCGGCCGCCGGGTGATCAGCCGATCGCTCCCAGTAGCCGGCCGCCGGGTGATCAGCCGATCGCTCCCTGCAGCCGGCCGCCGGGTGATCAGCCGATCGCTCCCTGCAGCCGGCCGCCGGGTGATCAGCTGATCGCTCCCTGCAGCCGGCCGCCGGGTGATCAGCTGATCGCTCCCTGCAGCCGGCCGCCGGGTGATCAGCTGATCGCTCCCTGCAGCCGGCCGCCGGGTGATCAGCTGATCGCTCCCTGCAGCCGGCCGCCGGGTGATCAGCTGATCGCTCCCTGCAGCCGGCCGCCGGGTGATCAGCTGATCGCTCCCTGCAGCCGGCCGCCGGGTGATCAGCTGAGCGCTCTCTGCAGCCGACCGCCGGGTGATCAGCTGAGCGCTGTCACTTGCCGGCGGCCGGGCATGTCGGCGGCCGGTCGTTCAGCTGAGTGCTGTCACTTGCCGACGGCCGGGCGCTCAGCTGAACGTTCGGACCACCGCAAGCCAAAATAAAGTTTGTGATTTAAAAAAAAAAAAAGAGCATGCGCAGTGAAATCCAGAGGATTCCGCTGCTCAAAACAACGTTACATGCTGCGTTCCTCCCGCTGGGCGGAAGCAACGGAGCGTCGCCTAGCGGAAGCAACGCAGGTCCTTTTGGTACAATCCGTCAACCATACAAGTCTATGGGAAACAGCGGAATCCGTTAACGGATTCCGCTGTTTTCCAAAAGGGCGGATTGTAACGGAAGGAAAACAACGCAAGTGTGAAAGTACCCTAACAGCCGACCCGCGTGATCATCCCTGGCAACTACAGCCTGGAGTGATCATGTGCGGCTATATTCACTGTCCCCAGCGCATCATCATCAGCACAGGGGGCAGTGAATAAGTACAGTATACTCACCGGTCACCAATCCCTGCAGCATCGTGATCTCCTCCTGTCTGCCGGCCTGCTGATGTGTGTGGAGACTAGCGGTGCGCACAGGGATGACGTTATCCCTGTGCGCACCGCTCTCCACACACATCAGCAGGCAGGCAGACAGGAAGACATCGCGATGCTGCAGGAAGCGGTGACCAGCTCCACACAGATCAGTGGCGCTGCTGCTGGCACAGGCAGAAAGACGAGCAATGCTGCTGGAGTGAGGAAAGGGGAGTATAAACATTTATTTTTTGTGTGACACAGGATGCAGGCCGTATACCAGGATGGGGGTACATAGCAGGATGGATAGGGGTATACAGCAGAATGGGGGTATATAGCAGGATGGGGGTATGTAGCAGGATGGATAGGGCTATACATCAGGATGAGAGTATTTATCAGGATGAGGGACATATATATACAAGGATGGGGATCATATACAAGGTAGGAGGATCATTACCAAGATGAGGTACCTTAGTAGAGAATTTGGGGACATTACCCCCATAACGGTATCAGCAGTAGATCCTCGCCCCATAACAGTGTGTCATGACCACATTTTTTGCTTAAAATTTTATTTCCCCACTTTCCTCCTCTAAAACCAGGGTGCGCCTTATAGTCCGAAAAATACGGTATATATTTTCTTAGATTGATATTGTTGGGTCCCCAAATCCAAACGCACTTTTTTTTTCTTTTAGAAATGTCTGTTTTAATTGGAAAGTGAGGGCGATTTAAACTTTTAAAAACCTTTTTAAATTGAATTCTTTCTTTAACCCCTTCAGCCCCCGGGCACTTTCCGTTTTTGCGTTTTTGTTTTTTGCTCCCCTTCTTCCGAGAGGCGTAACTTTTTTATTTTTCCATCAATCTTGCCATATGAGGGCTTGTTTTTTGCGGGACGAGTTGTACTTTTAAATGAAACCATAAGTTTTACCATATGGTGTACTGGAAAACGGCAAAAAAATTCCAAGTGCGGAAAAATTGCAAAAAAAGTGGGATTGTACAATAGTTTTTGGGATATTTTATTCACCGTGTTCACTATATGGTAAAACTGATGTGTGGGTATGATGCCTCAGGTCGGTGCGAGTTTGTAGACACCAAACATGTATAGGTTTACTTGTATCTAAGGGGTTAAAAAAATTCACAAGCTTGTCCAAAAAACGTGGCGCACGTTTTGCGCCATTTTCCAAAACCCGTAACGTTCTCATTTTTCAGGATCTGAGGCTCAGTGATGGCTTATTTTTTGCGTCTCGACCTGACGTTCTTAACGGTACCATTTTTGCGCAGATGCTACGTTTTGATCGCCTGTTATTGCATTTTGCGCAAAATTTGCGGCGACCAAAAAACGTAATTTTGGCGTTTGGAATTTTTTTGCCGCTACGCCGTTTACTGATCAGATTCATTGATTTTATATATTGATAGATCGGGCATTTCTGAACGTGGCGATACCAAATATGTGTGTATTTTTTATTTTTTTTTAATTTTTTAAAACTTTTTTTTTTACTTTTTTTTTTTATTTTACTAGTCCCCCTAGGGGGCTATTGCGATCAGCAATCCCATCGCTCTGCACTATCTGCAGATCACAGCTACAGAGCTGAGAACTGCAGATTTGCTGCTTCACTTTCAATGCCGGCTGTATTCTGGCATTGAGAGGAAGTGAGTCATGTTAGCTACAGGCGTCATCACATGACCCTGTGCTACCATGGCAACCGCCGAAAGTCATGTGATCATGTCACGTGACTTCCGGTGGGGGCGGGGTAAGTCACTGTCATGGCGGCGCCCATATACATATCGCTGCCAAGACTTTGGCAGCGAAATGTAAGGGGTTAATGGCCGCGGGTGGAAGCGATTCCACCCGCGGCTAGCAGGCACACATATCAGCTGTTGATAACAGCTGATATGTGCGCGTCTCGCCGCCTGCCGGCGGCAGGGGGCGGGGCTTACCGGCACACGATCCATGACGTATCTAGTACGTCATGGGTCGTTAAGGGGTTAATTTTTAGTCTCTTTAGGGGACTTAAACCTGCGATGGTTTACTATAATACAGGCGACTCCTGAGCCCGGTCCATACACGTCGGGAAGGGGGTTTAGCCATCCATGAACTATACAGACAGACCTACAATGGGTGTCTGCTACTGTTCTGAGTTATAATCTAAAACAATGGAAAAAGGGAGAAAATAAATGGCAGAAACCTACAGCTCCCTCTTGGTCGACATCAGCGCCCATCTGCAGCAAGGACTTCACGGATTCGAGGTGGCCTTTTCTTGCAGCCCAGATAAGTGGAGTAGTTCCATACTAAAGAGAAAAATAAAAATCACAGATTTTTACAATCTAGTAGAAATATCATTGCAACCTACAGAGTCGAGCAGGGGAGGGAGAATTTGATACTTTCAATTTTTCGGCTCATGTGTGACATCCTATGCCAGTATGTGGGGCGTGCTCTCCAGACTGAGGGCCCTCTTCAATAATGGTCCTTATACAGAACTACGTATTATACCATACTTGTATGGTGGGCTGCAGTTTCCCCAGCAATGACATCTGAGTGTCGGTGGTTTCAGATGCTGAACCTGGAGGCGTTGGTAAAGTGACACAACCCTTTAAATGTCCAAAGAGATCCATTTCAATGGCATTTTTAATTGTGCATTTAGAGCATCATGAATGCACATTAAAGGGGATCTGTCAAGAAGTTTTTGCTACGAAATCTGAGAGCAGCATGATGTTGGGGCAGAGAGCCTGATTCCAGCGATGTATCACTTACTGGGCTGCTTGGTGCAGTTTTGATAGAATCCCTGGGTTTCTCTGCTGTAGATATAGCAGAGCTATAGATGCTGAGCACCACTGATTGGCAGCTTTTTGTGTACAATGTATAGTGTCAGCCAATCAGGCGTGGGGGTGGAGTTAAACAGATCAGCTGGACTGGTTTGCACACAACACCTAGTCCGTTAGTGATAACTCCTACTGATACAACACTGATCGAATTGAATCTACAGCACAGAGCCTAATAAGTGACACATCCTTGGAATCAGGCTCTCTGCCCCTATATTATGCTTTTTGCAGATTAAATGGCAAAAACCTTTGACACATATCCTTTAACAAGCACTGATTGACTATATTAGAAGTTGTTCAGCACTGGTTTACCTGCGTTTTTACACAGGTTGAAAATGGGGACAGGATGATAGCCAAAACGATCATGCGGTCCCCATACAGGATCATGTTATTGGCAGCACATGTTACTTACATGGGGCAAGGTTCTGCTGATTATTTTTTTTGCAGGTATAGATAAGCCAATTGGGCGATCTGATGATTTCTCGAATAACTGCTCGCATATGTATATTGTCCGATAACCAGTGGCCAATTATCCTCTCATCTACATTGACCATTACAGGATTTAGACAGAAATATCTACCTTATCGGAGCAGTTGACTTTGGCTCCATGCTGCAGTAAAAGCTTGACGATCTCAGAGTGACCTCGCCCAGCCGCCCAAATAATCGGATACACGCTGTATTGCTAAACACCGGAGCAGGAGAGAAGAAAGCGGAAAATATTTTTATCTTCATGATCACGGAAAACAATATTTAAATGCTGCGAAGCCACCACAAATATCACATCTCGCCAGCAACGTGTAATTACGTGGAACTAGACAGTCTATCCAGTGAGAAAGGATGACGCTGAAGAGGATACAAAATGATTTTGCAATTTAAAATCTTTAATTATTCATGTTATTCCACAGACACGAGGATTTCTGCCCTCTCCAGAGATACATTTATAATATTCGGGGTACGCAAGACAACAGGCTCTAGTCAGAAGCCATCGGGCGCCTTCATTCCCACCCATCAGGACAATATATGATCTCTGCAGAACTTACAGACAAGTCCAGTTACGTGAGAAAATACATACGGTAAAATAAAGTATATGCTTAAACACCTTATTATCCAAAAATGTAGCCTTAAAAGGAACCTGTCAGGTGCAATATGCACCCAGAACTACAAGCAGTTCTGGATGTATATTGTTAATCCAAGCCTAACTGTCCCTGTATACACTAGCATAGATAAAGAGATCTTTAGAAAACGTATTTCTAAAAATCCTTTATGATATGTTAATGAGGCCGGGGAGTAGTCGCAAGGGTGTTAGTTCCTGCGCACATTCCGCCTGGGGCGTGCTAACATGCTATGCAATGCCCAGAGTCATCAGCGGTGAGGTGCGTACCTGTGTCCATTGTCACCGCCTCAGACACCAGGCTTAGGGTCAGTGCGCACGATCAGAATGCCAGGCACTTCCGGTCATGCGCACTATGGGCGTGCTAACATGCTAAGAGGACACAATGAGTGCAGGAGCTAACGCCCTTGCGACTAGTCCTGCACTCATTAGCATATCATAAAGGGTCTATAGAAATACTTTTTCTAAAGATCTCTTTATGTATGCTACTAGATGCAGGGATTAGCAATATGTACCCAGAACTGCTTGTGGTACTAGGTGTATATTGCACCTGATAGGTTCCCTTAAAGATCCCAAATTGGGAAAACCCCCTTTATAGTGGAACCCCGTTTAACGAATAACCCAGTTAGCGAGTATTTCGCATAACAAGCAAAGCTTTCTGTAAATTTGTAACTCAGTTTACGAACAAGCTTTGCTGTACAAGCAAAATACTCACTGCACACACTTCCGGTTCCGTACATCAACCGCGCTCTAACCCGCTCTTGCAGTCCACACAAACACACACAAACACGCACAAAACACGCACCAAACACACATTATGCTCACCTTACGTTCCATCACCGGCCTCATGGTTCTTGTAGTTCGCCGCTATAGGATGTGTATCGGGTAACCATCGCGACAATGGAGGAACTTCCGCTGTCAGCCGCTTCTCAAAGGCAGCGCGCTGACCAATCAGAGGCAAGCGGCTCATTCCTTTGACGTCAGCGCTCTGTCAGCGGACGTTTCTCCCTCATCGCGATGTTTACCCAATACACATCCCTGTAGCGGCGAACTACAACATCCAGGGAGACCGGCGATGGAACGGAAAGCAAGGTGAGCATAATCTGTGTGCGTGCGTGCGTGTTTGTGCATGTTTGTGTGTGTTTGTGCATGTGTGGAATGGCACAATAGGGGACCAGGATGGGACATTTAACAAGTTGTGGAAGGAATTGTCTGCATTGCAATGATTTCCTATGGGAAATTTTGCTTTGCTGAACGAGTAACTTGGTTTACAAGCACAGTCCCAGAGCGGATTGTTCACGTTAACCAAGGTTCGACTGTATGTCATATTGCAATTAAAAAGTGATATAAATAACATTTTTCATACAAAACTTCCCCCTTTAAAACATAAGGCCAGCAATTTCCTTAACTCCTATATAGAAGGTCTACGTGGTCCCCACTGCCTTATACATGGGGTCCCACCACCTGTCTAAAAAATGTGGCCCCGTATTACACAGTTGTTGGTGGAGAGGTGGTGCTATGCAAGTAGCTGCTCCATTAACTTCTATGGCAGTTCTAAACTTAACCAAGCATTTTTGACCATTTTTGGAACTCCCATAGAGTTCAACGGAGAGCCACCCATTCACAGCAATACTAGGAAGGGCCATTTTCTAGAGGAAGGGGTTTTTTTTGTCCCAAAGATGGGACCCGCACCAGACATTAATGGTAAATCCTAAAGATTTGCCATAAATATCTTCAATGGGAATACTCCTCTAAAGACATCTATGAGAGATCGTACACGTATAAAGTCCACAATAATGCTGGATAAGGTAAAGGGCATCTTACCAGGCCGGTTATATTGGGGTTTGATCCTTTAGTGAGGAGTATCTCCACAACCTCGGTGCATCCTTTGTAAGAAGCCCACATAAGGGCCGTCCACCCACCCTGGAAATAAAAAGAAAAAGTAGGAAAATATTCTATTTAAGAAACTGGGGAAGATCAATGTCATCATCAGTTAAGATTACAACAAAGTCCACAATTCTCTATAAAAATCCATGAAACAAGAGGGATCGGCGTCCATATTGGTTTCATAGAACAGGTTGGTCCAGGAAGCTGCAGAGGATCAGTACTCCGGGACCTGCCAAACAGATGGCATCACATCTACACAAAACCAGTATGGTCCTCTCTGAGCCAGTATGTCAATAACAACCACGCCTATTGACACTGGAAACACTGGGTGAAGCCTACCATGTCCCGATGCTCCAGGTTGGCATTGCAGTCCAGCAGCTCTTTCACAATCCCCACGTGTCCTTCCTTGGAAGCAGAAATGAGGGCCGTCCAGTTATCCTGCAACACAACAGAGCCAGGATTAGGACGTGAAGCCGTAAAATCCAAGAACAACAGAGTGTGTGGAGAGTAGGAACCTACCAGGTAGTCATACCAGGTAGACATGGAGAAGGCTCGCTGGATGTCTGGAGAAGTGTGAAAAATAGCCCAGGTAATGAGGGTTTACATCCAGCCAGAAATTACAGGATGTAAAATGGAAAAAAACACCCAGATCCTTACGTAATCCCTCTAAAAGGGACTACCACACTGTTTGGCGTCATGCGGGAACAAGTATTTAGACTATCGGTCTACAATAATTACAAAGGATCTGTGACCACCCCTTTAAGAAAAGGCTGATGCTGTACTTTACAACTTTGCAAGCTTTTCTCTTAGGCTACTTTCACACATCCGGTTTTTGCTCTGCGGCACAATACGGCGCTCTGCAGAAAAACCGCAACCGTTTTTTTTGCCGCCGGTTGCGTTTTTTTTTTCGCATAGACTTACATTAGTGCCGTATTGTGCCGCATGGGCGTGCGTTCGGTCCGGTTTTTGCCGCATGCGGCAGATTTAGCCGATGTCGCGGCCGGATGTAACGTTGCCTGCAACGTTTTTTGCTCCGGCAAAAAAAAACGCATCGCGCCGCATCCGGCCGCTGCGGAGCATTTTTCAATGCATGCCTATAGACACCGAATGCGGCGCGATGCGGAAAAAAACGCATCCGGCCGCCGCATGCGGTTTCTTCCACTGCACATGCTCAGTAGCATGCCGCAACCGGAAAAAAACGGACCGGCCGCATGTAAAAACTTATGCAAAGGATGCAGTGTTTTCGCCGCATCCGTTGCATAGGTTTCACAGCCAGATTGAGCCGCACGGCTCAAACCGGATGTGTGAAAGTAGCCTTACTGAAAAAAAAACTGCCCTAAAAATGGCCATGTGATGCTCGTCACCTTCAGGGTTCCTCCTCGGCAAATAGGTCATAGAATCATAGAATGGTAGAGTTGGAAGGGTCCTCAAGGGCCATAAGGTCCAGCCCCCTGCGAGTGCAGGCTTTCCTATATAATCCCAGCTATATGTTTATCCAGTTTCCGCTTGAAGATTTCCATTGATGAGAGCTCACCACCACCTCCTATGGTCGGCTGTTCCACTCCCTGACTGCCCTCACGGTTAGAAAGATTTTCCTAATGTCTAATCTGAATCTCCTTCCTTTAGATTCATCCCATTGCTTCTTGTACCTCCTTGTGCTAATGAGAATAGGGTAGTTCCCTCTTCTCTGTGACTGCCTTTCAGATATTTGTAGACCGCTATCAAGGCTATGTGCGCACGTTGCGTTCTATTACGCAGCGTAATAGTCACTGCATGTGCGTCTCAGAACGCAGCCGAAAAGCTGCGTTCTGAGACGCATTCGGCAGAACGCAACGTGCGCACATTCCTGCAGAATTCATGCGTTCTGGATGCTTTCTCTGCCATGGGAAAAGCATCCAGTGCGGTCCCACTCGGCTCTGCTGCATCCCCATAGACTTTCAGCAGAGCCAACTGGGACCGGAATGTCAAAAAGAGCACATGGCTGGCTGCGGGAGACAGCCGCGCGATCAGAATGAACTTCACCCGACTTCATTGTGATCGTGCGGCTGTCTGCGTGCCGCGGCTTGATTTGCGGTCACAGGTGAAGGATTCACCTGTGACCGCAAATCTGAGTGACTGCAGTGAGCCACGCGATCACCGGTGCCATCACTCAGGTTACCCGCGGCCAGCTCGAGTCCTCCACCCGAGACCTGTGGCCGCGGGTAACCCGAGTGACGTCCCCACACACATCCCGACATTATCGCCGACATCCCTGCACACATCACGACATTACCTCCGGCATCCCCGCACACATCCCGGCATCCCCGCACACATCCCGACATCCCCGCACACATCCCGACATCCCCGCACACATCCCGACATCCCCGCACACATCCCGACATCCCCGCACACATCCCGACATCCCCGCACACATCCCGACATCCCCGCACACATCCCGACATCCCCGCACACATCCCGACATCCCCGCACACATCCCGACATCCCCGCACACATCCCGACATCCCCGCACACATCCCGACATCCCCGCACACATCCCGACATCCCCGCACACATCCCGACATCCCCGCACACATCCCGACATCCCCGCACACATCCCGACATTAGCAGTAGAAGCCGCCGGAGCAGTGACAGCCGTGCAGCTGATCGGTGAGTATGAGAGACGGGGGAGAGGGATAGACCGACAGAGAGACAGACCGACAGGGAGACACAGAGACCGACAGACAGAGAGAGAGACCAACATTACAACCAATACGCACAAAAGAAGTGACATGCCACTTCTTAGAACGCGCGCTTCGGGCAGCAGCCGAAGCGCTGCGCTTTAATACGCCACGTGCGCACGTCTCCTGCATAATCTTCATAGATTATGCAGGGGACGCAGGACGCATGCAGTTACGCTGCGCTACAAAGCTCAGCGTAACTGCATGCAATTACGCAACGTGCGCACATAGCCTAAGTCTCCTTTCAGCCTTCTCTTTTGAAGGTACTTGAGAGGCCGGAGCACCAGTGTCTGTACTGTTTAGTAGTCCTAGCACAGCAGCGTTCACTGCACTATTGATTTCTACCTCTGTCCACTAAAAAAAACTAAGAGTTCATCTCTGGGAATAAAGGTGAGGGTCAATTTCAAGCGTGCTGCTGAGTTACCAGATAACATAAACCAGGAGTAAAATTGGAAGTGGATTTATTCAACGCGTTTCACTAACTCATTCCTCAGGAGTAACCGCATATATAGGTATATAGAATTTATATGTGGTCGTCCTGGGGAAGGAGTCAGTGCAGACTCTGAAACTCGTCAAATAAATCCACTTTCAATCTTACTCCTGGCTTATGTCATCCGGTAACTCAGCAGCGCGCTCGAAATCGACCCTTTCCTTTATTCTCTGTAATCGCCCTGTGGATATTGCAGCAGCTGATCCTACACTTTATACTTGGTTGTGTCACACACAACCACATCTGGGGACCAAATCCATTTTTGTATTTCTCTATCCTCCTAGATGACATTCAGGAATTGGTCCCCTGCAGATCTTGATTTCTACATTAATAAAGCTAATGGGAGGAGTGAAATCATCATGAAAGATTAAGCCGGTGCCAGTACTGATGGGAAAAATTCCACCGACACAGCATCATGTGACCTCTCCAGATAGACCGCCACTGCTCGTACCACAGCGGCAGAAACTCACCACGTCTTCAAGGTTGCAGTTGGCTCTTTGTTCAAGCAGCTCCTGAACCATCTCCAGGTTGCCCTGTTCTGCTGCCAACATCAGGGCTGTCTGCCCATTCTGGAAGGCAAAGGCCACATAAGTTACAGGGGACACATTATTTCAAGCAGAAGAAAATTCTTGATATCCCTGCTAGGATTAAGGTACGGTAATCGAAAAACAATAATACACATGCACCTTTTTCACATTTAGCTCTTGCACACACAGTGAGTGCACTGTGCACAGAATGACCAAAGGGATCCCTGTACAGTCTGTTTCGTGATCATCCAGACACCCTTCAGCCTGCGGCATAGTATATCGGTATTATTATTATTATTATTATTTATTATTATAGCGCCATTTATTCCATGGCGCTTTACAAGTGAAAGAGGGTATACGTACAACAATCATTAACAGTGCAAAACAGACTGGTATAGGAGGAGAGAGGACCCTGCCCGCGAGGGCTCACAGTCTACAGGAGGAGAGAGGACCCTGCCCGCGAGGGCTCACAGTCTACAGGAGGAGAGAGGACCCTGCCCGCGAGGGCTCACAGTCTACAGGAGGAGAGAGGACCCTGCCCGCGAGGGCTCACAGTCTACAGGAGGAGAGAGGACCCTGCACGCGAGGGCTCACAGTCTATAGGAGGAGAGAGGTCCCTGCCCGCGAGGGCTCACAGTCTACAGGGAATGGGTGATGGTACAATAGGTGAGGACAGAGCTGGTTGCGCAGTGGTCTACTGGACTGAGGGTTTTTGTAGGTTGTAGGCTTCTTGGAAGAGATGGGTCTTGAGGTTCCTCTTGAAGCTTTCCACGGTAGGGGAGAGTCTGATGTGCTGAGGTAGAGCGTTCCAGAGTATGGGGGAGGCACAGGAGAAATCTTGTACGCGATTGTGGGAAGAGGAGATAAGAGAGGAGCAGAGAAGGAGATCTTGTGAGGATCTGAGGTTGTGTGCAGGTAGGTACCGGGAGACTAGGTCACAGATGTAGGGAGGAGACAGGTTGTGGATGGCTTTGTATGTCATGGTTAATGTTTTGAACTGGAGTCGCTGGGCGATGGGAAGCCAGTGAAGGGATTGGCATTGAGGAGAAGCCGGGGAATAACGAGGGGAGAGGTGGATTAAGCAGGCCGCAGAGTTTAGGATAGATTGGAGGGGTGCAAGAGTGTTGGAAGGGAGGCCAGAGAGCAGGAGGTTGCAGTAGTCGAGGCGGGAGATGATGAGGACACGTAGTAATATTTTTGCTGATTCTTGGTTAAGGAATGCACGGATCCGGGAGATATTTTTGAGTTGTAGTCTGCATGAGGTGAAGAGGGCTTGGATGTGTGGCTTGAAGGATAGAGCAGAGTCGAGGATTACTCCAAGGCAACGAGCTTGTGAGACTGGGGAGAGTGAGCAACCATCAAGTTTGATGGAAAGGCTTGTTGGAGGAGATGAGTGAGGAGGAGGAAAGACAATGAATTCTCTTTTGTCCATGTTCAGTTTTAGGAATTGCGCAGAGAAGAAGGATGAAATAGACAGACATTGTGTGATTTTGGTTAGTAGAGAGGTAATGTCAGGTCCAGAGAGGTAGATCTGTGTCATCAGCATAGAGATGATACTGAAAGCCGTGGGACTCTATGAGCTGTCCCAGGCCGAAGGTGTAGATGGAGAACAGCAGGGGGCCAAGAACTGAACCTTGGGGGACACCGACAGATGGGGGGCGAGATGAGGAAGTAGTGTGAGAGTGGGAGACGCTGAAAGTTCAGTCGGTTAGATATGAGGAGATCCAAGATAGGGCCAAGTCTGTCATGCCCAGAGATGAGAGAATCTGTAGTAGGAGGGAATGGTCTACTGTGTCGAAGGCAGAGGACAGGTCCAGGAGTAGGAGGACAGAGTAGTGTAGAAGGCAGAGGACAGGTCCAGGAGGAGGAGGACAGAGTAGTGTAGAAGGCAGAGGACAGGTCCAGGAGGAGTAGGACAGAGTAGTGCCGCTTGGCTTTGGCGGTTAGTAGGTCATTGGTGACTTTGGTTATGGCAGTTTCAGTAGAGTGATCTCAAGGTTACACGTCCATCTCCAAAGATCTTGATGTTACTTTGTACACAGTGCACAATATAATCAAGAACTTTACAACCCATGGCGCTGCGGCTAATCTCCCTGGATGTGGACGGCAGAGAAAAACTGATGGAAGGTTGTAATACAGCATAGTTCGGATGGTGGATAAGTCCTGCAGCTCGGGGGCATCAGTTTCAGTAAGAACTATCCATCTACATATGAATGACATGAAACACTATGGAGAAGACCCAGGAGGACCCCACTGCTGACAGAGGGACATAAAGCCACATTGTACATGAGTAACCAAAATCCTTCTGGGAAAGCGTCTTGTGGACAGATGTAATAACATTCTAAGATTAGAATGTCCCTTTAAGGACTGGCGCAACGCAGGCTGCTCTCATTACAGGCATTCATGTAATAACAGTGCCATTCAGACAATTGTAAAACAGAACTGTGGAGAGTTTCCAGTTTACAGTATGTCACAAAAGTGAGTATACCTTCATTTTTATAAATATTGTATTAGATTTCATAGGACAACACTGAAGATATTCTCAAAAAGTGGTTACATTTATACAGTGCTTCTTGAATTGCAACCTACTATGTGTGAGCCTTCACTATTTCAAGCATTTGTAGGTATAATTCTTGATTGGATTTTTTACCCTGTGGTTTATAATAATTTCTATGTGGATTTCTCTTGTATATATTGAGTCATATTTGCTCTTTTAGGGCCTATTAAGGCTTAGGAGTCAACATCGTTTCCAAAACATAGGATGCCAATCTAATATCTGTGGCTAGGTAGGGTCATCTTAAGGTTAAATAGGGCCAGGATCATTCATTACTACCTTTTCATTCACTTTTTATTTGCTTCATTGGGGATTTATATTCACATAGCTGTGTTGTTTTGAATAGTAATGCTTTGAAATAGCATAATTAATAAAAAGAGAATTTTGTTTACTTACCGTAAATTCTTTTTCTTATAGTTACGTATTGGGAGACCTAGACCATGGGTGTTTAGCTTCTGCCTCCGGAGGACACACAAAGTACTACACTTAAAAGTGTAGCTCCTCCCTCTGAGCTTATACACCCCCTGGTGAGCCAGTCCCAGCCAGTTTAGTGCAAAAGCTGAAGGAGAATAGCCACCCACAAGTAGAACAGAGCAAGAGCCGGAACAACCGGAGACTCTGTCCACGACAACAGCCGGTGAGAACACGCGGAACAAGAAATTGCAACAGGCAACAAGGAGGGTGCTGGGTCTCCCAATACGGAACTATAAGAAAAAGAATTTACGGTAAGTAAATAAAATTCTCTTTTTCTTTATCGTTCCTTTGGGAGACCCAGACCATGGGACGTTCCAAAGCAGTCCCTGGGTGGGAAATAAACAGAAAAACTAAGAAGTAGGCAGAACCTAACTTCACAAGTGGGCGACAGCCGCCTGAAGGATGCGTCTGCCCAAGCTCGCATCTGCCGAAGCATGAGCATGCACTTGGTAGTGCTTCGAGAATGTATGCAGGCTAGTCCAAGTGGCAGCCTGACAGACTTGTTGAGCCGTAGCCTGGTGCCTAAAAGCCCAAGAGGCACCGACAGCTCTGGTCGAGTGTGCCTTGATCCCCGGCGGGGGAGGCACCTGAGTACTCTGGTAGGCGTCCGAAATGGTCGATCTAATCCAACGGGCTAAGGTCGGCTTAGAAGCAGGGAGGCCCTTGCGCCGACCTGTGGTTAGCACAAAAAGAGATGTGCACCTCCTGAGCGCAGCGGTGCGAGATACATAGATCCTGGAGAGCACGCACCAGATCTAGAGTATGCAGCGCTTTTTCAAAGCGATGAACAGGGGCCGGACAGAAGGAAGGTAAGGTATTGTCCTGGTTAAGGTGGAAGGGAGAGACCACCTTAGGAAGAAAGTCCGGAGTCGGACGGAGAACCACCTTGTCTTGATGAAAAACTAAAAAAGGTGACTCCGAGGAGAGCGCAGCCAAATCAGAGACTCTCCTGAGAGAAGTTATGGCAACTAGAAAGGCCACTTTCTGAGAAAGACGATACAAAGAAACCTCCCTAAGAGGCTAAAAAGGGGGTTTCTGCAATACCGTGAGGACCAAGTGAAGGTCCCAGGGATCCAAGGGCCGCCGATAAGGCGGAATGATGTGAGACACGCCTTGCATGAAGGTGTGGACCTGAGCCAGCCGAGCGACACGCCGCTGGAACAGTACTGACAGAGCTGAGACTTGTCCCTTGAGAGAGTTGAGGGACAGTCCTAACTGCAGACCGGACTGTAGAAAAGACAGAAGGGTCGGCAAAGAGAATGGCCAAGGAGGATGGCCGGTAGAGTGACACCAGGACAGGAAAATTTTCCAAGTCCTGTGATAGATCTTAGCGGAGGAAGACTTACGGGCCCGAGTCATAGTGGAGATGACTTCAGGAGGAATACCAGAAGCCGTCAAAATCCAGGACTCAAGAGCCACGCCGTCAATTTGAGGGCCGCAGAATTCGGGCGGAAAAACGGACCTTGCGAGAGTAGGTCTGGACGGTCCGGGAGATGCCACGGCATCTCTACGGACAGTTGGAGCAGGTCCGGATACCAAGCTCGCCAGGGCCAGTCCGGTGCAATGAGGATGACTCGACGGCCCTCCATTCTGATCTTGCGCAGGACTCTGGGCAAGAGAGCTAGAGGGGGAAACACGTAGGACAGACGAAACTGGGACCAGTCTTGAACCAGAGCGTCCGCGGCGAAGGCCTGAGGATTGTGGGAGCGAGCCACGTAAACAGGAACTTTGTTGTTGTGACGGGATGCCATTAGGTCCACGTCCGGAGTGCCCCATTTGCGGCAGATTGACTGAAAACACTGCCGAGTGCAGGGACCACTCGCCACCGTCCACGCTTTGACGGCTGAGATAATCTGCCTCCCAGTTTTCCACGCCTGGGATGTGCACTGCAGATATGGTGGACTTTGTGTCCTCCGCCCATTGAAGGATGCATTGTACCTCCATCATTGCCAGGCGGCTGCGTGTCCCGCCTTGGTGATTGATGTAGGCAACCGCTGTCGCGTTGTCTGACTGGACTCGAATGTGCCTGCCCGCCAACAGGTGGTGAAAAGCTAGGAGAGCTAGAAGCACGGCTCTGGTTTCCAGCACATTGATTGAAAGGGCTGACTGGGACGGAGTCCAAGTGCCCTGCGCTCTGTGGTGGAGACATACCGCTCCCCAGCCGGATAGACTGGCATCCGTGGTGAGAATCACCCAGGACGGGGCCAGGAAGGAGCGCCCTTGGGACAGGGAGAGGGGCCGAAGCCACCACTGAAGAGAGCTCCTGGTCCGTGGCGACAGAGCCACTAACCTGTGTAAGGAGGAAGGCCGCTTGTCCCAACAGCGGAGAATGTCCAGCTGCAGGGGGCGCAGATGGAACTGGGCAAAGGGAACAGCCTCCATGGACGCCACCATTTGACCCAGCACCTGCAACAGGCGCCTGAGGGTATAACGGCGGGGCCTCAGCAGAGAGCGCACCGCTAGCTGGAGAGACTGCTGTTTGATCAAAAGGGCAACTTCACAAGTGTCGGCAAAGTCTCGAACTGCATCCCTAGGTACGTGAGACTCTGGGTCGGAGTCAGAGTGGATTTGGGAAGATTGACAAGCCACCCGAATTGGGCTAGAGTGGCAAGAGTGAGCGAGACACTCCGCTGACAGTCTGCGCTGGATGAAGCCTTGACTAGAAGGTCGTCCAGGTAAGGAATCACTGCCAACCCCTGGAGGTGCAGAACCGCAATCACTGCTGCCATGACCTTGGTGAATACCCGAGGGGCCGTGGCTAACCCGAAGGGGAGAGCCACGAATTGGAAATGATCTTCTCCTATTGCAAAACGTAACCAACACTGGTGTGAAACTGCAATTGGCACATGTAGATAGGCATCTCTGATGTCGATGGACGCCAGGAAATCCCCTTGGGTCATTGAGGCAATGACTGATCGCAGAGACTCCATGCGGAAGTGCCGCACCTGAACATGCTTGTTGAGAAGCTTGAGATCCAGGATGGGCCGGAAGGTACCGTCCTTTTTGGGAACTAGGAAGAGGTTTGAGTAAAAACCTCTGAACCGTTCCCGAGCGGGAAATGGTACAATTACTCCGTTGGCCTGCAAGGACGCCACGGCCTGTGAGAAGGCGGCGGCCTTGGAGCAGGGAAGAGTTGAGAGAAAAAATCTGTTTGGCGGGCTGGAAGAGAATTCTATCCTGTAGCCGTGAGATATGATATCTCTCACCCACTGATCGGAGACTTGTTTTAACCAAGCGTCGCCAAAGTGGGAGAGCCTGCCACCGATTAAGGACGTCGCCGGAGCGGGCAGAGAGTCATGAGGAGGCTGCCGTAGTGGCAGAACCTCCTGCGGTCTTCTGCGGACGCGCTTTTGGGCGCCAGTTGGATTTCTGATACTTAGCTGAGTTAGCGGACGAGGCGGAGGGCTTAGAGGACGACCAGTTGGAGGAACGAAAGGAACGAAACCTCGACTGATTCCTACCCTGGGCGGGTTTCCTGGTCTTGGTTTGTGGCATGGAAGTACTCTTCCCGCCAGTAGCTTCTTTAATAATTTCATCCAGCTGTTCACCGAACAGCCGGAAACCAGCAAAAGGGAGCCCAGCAAGGTACTTCTTTGAAGAAGCATCTGCCTTCCACTCTCGAAGCCACAAGATCCTGCGGATAACGAGGGAATTAGCCGAAGCCACCGCAGTGCGGTGAGAAGCCTCTAGCATGGCAGACATGGCATAAGATGAAAAAGCTGAAGCTTGAGAAGTTAAGGCAACCATCTCAGGCATAGATTCCTTGGTGAGGGAATGCATCTCCTCTAGAGAAGCAGAGATGGCTTTGAGAGCCCACACTGCTGCAAAAGTCGGGGAAAACGCGGCCCCCGCCGCTTCATACACAGATTTGGCCAGAAGGTCAATCTGACGGTCAGTGGAATCCTTAAGTGAGGTGCCGTCAGCCACCGACAACGGTCCGGGCTGAGAGCCTAGACACCGGGGGGTCTACCTTTGGGGAGTGAGACCACTCCTTGACCACCTCAGGTGGAAAGGGAAAACGGTCATCAGAACCACGCTTTGGAAAGCGTTTGTCAGGACAGGCCCTGGGCTTGGTCACAGCGGTCTGAAAACTGGAGTGGTTAAAGAACACACTCTTAACTCTCTTAGGCGAGGTAAACTGGTGCTTTTCTGCCAGAGAGGGTTGCTCCTCTGATACTGGCGGATTGAGATCCAGTACAGAATTAGTAGAAGCAATCAAGTCACTAAGATCTGAGGCACCCTCGGAAAGATCGATGGGGTACATGGAGTTAGCCTCCGAGCCCCCCGTAAGGGCATCCTCCTCATCTTGCGAGTCAGCTCTTGAATCAGAGCCGCGGGATGAGGAGGGGGAGGAAACCCTGCGCCTTCTCTTAGGAGGACGGGGTCTGGGACCTGATGATGAATCCTCTGTCAGCTCCGATGGACGGAGGTCAGAGGATAGGGATCCTAAAGGACCCTTAGCAAGAGCATTAGAGGCACCCTGTGAGGAGGGCTGATGCACATTCATCAAAGTCCTGGACAAAAGTCCCATGGACTCAGCAAATGACTGGGATATAGACCTAGAGAAGGACTCTACCCAGGCCGAGGGTTCAGCCACAGGTGCAGAGGCAGCCGGAGAGACCACTGGGGGTGAGACTCCAGGCTGTGGCACCGCCAAGTTAGAGCAGACATCACAATGTGGATAGGTGCTCGGCTCAGGCAGCAGGAGCACACATGCAGCGCATACAGTATAAAGCTTTGGAGCCTTGCTCATCGTGGAGTGGGGGCTCTGCAAGAGAATGAACCCCAGGGAGAATATACAGAGGTCCACAACCAGAGACCGGCTGTGGCTTACCAGACCGCTGGAAGCGGTGTTGTGTGCCCTCCAGATCCCGAAGCCCGGACCCCCAATGCACAGCACCTCAGCAGGGATGCAGAGTGCAGAAACGCCCAGCGCAGCGTGAACTCTGCCTAAGAAAATGGCCACCAGAGCAAAGAGAGGGGGCGGGACTTGGGGGCGTTCCTGTAGGAGAGCGGGAACTGGAGGGCCATAGAGACCTGCAGGGGAGGAGACACGCCCCCCCGCCACCCCCCCCCCCCCCCCCCCCCCCCCCCCCCCCCCCCCCCCCCCCACCCCCCCCAGGACGGCCGCCAGGAGGAGCCGTGCCTGTCCCTCTGCATGAGTGACATGCGAGGGTAGTTAACAGAAACTAGGCCTCCGGCAAAGCCGGGGCCTAAATTTAAGCGGCGAGGCCGACGCACAGGCACCATCGGCGCGGTTCTCGGGCGAAAGCTAGAGAACCCGCCGGAAATGCCAAAATAAATACATTCAGCATACTCTCCCCATACAATAAAGAACAGGGACCCCCAACACATAAACGTCTCAGGTACTTAGCTGCTGAGACGCAGGGCCAGGTCCCTGGGGATGAGTGCTCCAGTCCAGCAGAATCCTCAAGGGGCTGTGGATGGAGACCGGTCTCCTGCCAGGCATGGAGACCGTGCTGGCTCCCACTTCAAGCCAGAGCCCAGGAGAGATGGTGAAGGAGCACGGCATGTAAGGCTCCAGCCTTGGAAATCAACCTTACAACACCGCCGACACAGTGGGGTGAGAAGGGACATGCCGGGGGTCCACTTGGACCCGCTTTTCTTCAAACTGTTTCCAAAAATCAAAAATCAGATGAGAATGCATGCGTGGATGTATGCCTCCTGAACACAAAGCGATAAACTGGCTGGGACTGGCTCACCAGGGGGTGTATAAGCTCAGAGGGAGGAGCTACACTTTTAAGTGTAGTACTTTGTGTGTCCTCCGGAGGCAGAAGCTAAACACCCATGGTCTGGGTCTCCCAAAGGAACGATAAAGAAAAGTGATTTTAGCAGTTATGGGATTTTTTCTGTGAACAAACGGTCCGTGTAATACTCCATAAACTTGAAATCATACATCCCCTGAGGAAGAAGGTGAAACGCGCGTTGGGACAGGCAGGTGTTGCAGTATCCACTCTACTGGTCAGTACGGGTCAGACACAAAACCCTTGTTGCCTTCCTCCAGGGGCTGATGTTCACACCAGGGGAGTGGGCCAGGCGGTTGGCCCCGCCCACCGAGGAGTTCACAGTCCTGGAGGCGGGAAAAGTAAACAGTTTAGCTTTGGAGGTGAAAGTGAGAGGAAGGAAAGTGGTAGTGGAGCAACTAACTGACAGCGTCCGGGTGTGTGGCCCGGGCGGTACAGCAAGGTTGGCAGACGGTGGTGACCGTCTGCAGGAGTGGCCTATCGGAGTCTACCGTAAGGACCGTGGACGGGCTGTGGCCCAGCGGTACCGGACCGGTACGCAAAGAGAAGTCAGCACCATCTGGCAGGGGCTTACGGACCCCGGCAAGGCTAGGAGTCGCCGTGAAATTGCCGAATTCGTTAGTGAAGGGAACCTCTTGGGTTTCCCAGCAGCTAAGTCCCGACAGAAGGCAACAGTCCAACCAAGAGAGGGAGGCACCGCCACCGCCAAGGCAACCGTTTCTCAGGGCCAGAGCCTGCGGGCAAAAGGGGCTCCTCCAGCCCATATCCAAGCTGGGGAGCGGGTTACCGGTGGGAACCCATTGGAACCATCTACCGTACATAGGTGCAGGGAAAGGCAATCACCATCAACCTGCCGGGAGAAACAACACCACAGCCGTCTGTGGGACCCGTCCATCCAGCCGTGTGTTTTACCGAGAACTGTGTCCTCATCATTGGCTGACTGAGTACCACCGTGCCGTACGGCACAGCGCTGCCCTCGCGACCCTGCACCTCACCAGGCCCCGGAACCCGCCTGCCATCCACCCCTACCCCATCACCGAGCCCCGGGACAACCAACCCCCTACCCACGGAGGGGAGAACTAACAACAAAGAACAAAGCTGCTCCCTGTCACCACTCCCGGGATCCCCGTCCAGAGCAGCGGTGGTGTCACCAACTTCACCACAACCGTGGGTGGCATCACGGACAATCACCAAATCCCCCACCATCCAAACAATCTCCCTTTTCACTCACGGGCGAGGAACGCCGCTCGAGTCCCCGGGATCTGGCCCACCGCTCGAGCCACCACCGAGTAGCGGCAGCCGCAGCAACAGCAGCGGCCGGACTCGAGCAGTGGGAGAGCGCAGCGTCCCCTCCTCCGCCCGCGACAACTTGGCGTCATGAACAGGATCCTACTGTTCTACCAACTGGTGGAAGTGCGCCTTGTGTGACTGCCGGAGGTGTCCGGCCGAAAAATTTGTGAAGCCGCCATCTTGGGCGCGAAGAATTCCCGCTCGAGCATCTCCTCGAGTAGTAGAGGCGCGAAGGCCAAAACCCCGCCCCTGTAGAGGAGGAGCCGGAAAGAGACTAAGGGGGACGAAATGGTGGCTAGCCGCATGTAGCCGCGGCTATAAAAAGCAGGGACGCCAGGACCCTGCGGCCATCTTGTTCCTGGGAGAGGCCGCCAACAAGATGTACATGCCGTCCCGTAGCACCGTAGCCCCCACGCCTGGAACCGCGGCGTTGGTGGAGATCCAGACCGCGCAGCTCCAACAGAGGCTGCAGGTCAAAATGCAGCTCCTCTTGGAGGAGTGTGAGACCGACATGACGGGGGTCATAGCGACCGTGCGGAGACGCGAGGAGGAAGTTGCGGAAGGGAGGGTGAGTGACCCACGCCCCGGTACCCCAAGTGGGTCGGTCATCGTGGCTGCGGGGCCCGGTCTGAACCCGCTCGCCCTGCTGCCTCCCTCGCTACCCGTCCCAGCTGCCGTGACCCCGCCACTAGGCTCGCTACCCCCGCAACCGGTAGCGATACCCCGCATGTCCGCCCAGGCGAACCGACCTGTAGCCGGAGCCCGTGACCGACCGGAAGTGCTGCCCTGGAAAGTCCAGAAGCCTGAGCCGGAGGCAATTAGAGACTTCCCCCGAACCGGAGCCGACAGGCCGCTCCGTGCAGAAGGCCCAACGGAAGAAAGCCCCTGTGCCCATCCCCCACACCTCGGCTGAGGTTGTGCCGGGTTGCCGCTGCAAAGCAGCTCCCCAGGCCAAGTCACCGCGGGACCTTCCACCCAGATCGCCAGTGGTGGGCAGTGTGCAGAAGGTCTCGCGGGGCCCGACCCGCGCGCCGGAGCTCGCAGCAGCACCGTACTGGGATAGGGAGCCGGTACCGTTGGGCCCGGAGATCGCAGAACGGGAGAAGAAGAAGGCAGAGATGGTGGCCCGTACAATCCGGGAGAAGGAGAGCTGCGGTAAGCTGTAACCAGGGTAAACATCGGGTAACCAAGGTGGTTACCCGATATTTACCTTCGTTACCAGCCTCCACCGCTCTCACGCTGCCAGTGCCGGCTCCTGCTCTCTGCACATGTAGCTGCAGTACACATCGGGTAATTAACCCGATGTGTACTGTAGCTAGAAGAGCAGGGAGCCAGCGCTCAGTGTGGCCGGCTCCCTGCTCTCTGCACATGTTGCAGCACAGCGACGCGTGTCGTTATGATCGCTGCTTCGGCTGCTGTGTTTGACAGCTAAGCAGCGATCATAACAGCGACTTACAAGGTCGCTGTTACGTCACAGAAAATGGTGACGTAACAGCGACGTCGTTGTCGCTGTCGCTTAGTGTGAACCCAGCTTAAGTGTGTCCTACCTACAGTCAAGCATAGTGGTGGGAGTGTCATGGTTTGGGGTTGCATGAGTGCTGCCAGCTGTGGGAGCTACAGTTCATTGAGGTAACCTTAAATTCTAACATGTACTGTGACATACTGAAGCAGAGTATGATCCACTCCCTTCATATTCCAGCACGATAACCCCAAGCACACCTCCAAGATGACCAAGGCCTTGCTGAAGAAACTGAGGGTAAAGGTGCTGGGCTGGCTGAGTGTTTCCAGACCTATACCCTATTGAGGATCTGTGGGGCTTCCTCAAACAGAAAATACTGGAGGAGTACAAGGTTTTTAACATCCTCCATCTCCGTGATATTCTCATGGAGGATGGAAGAGAAACCAGCGGCTCCTTCATCTAGTGAACTCCATGCTCAAGAGAGCCAAGGTAGTGCTGGAAAATAATGGTGGCCACACAATATATTGACATTTTGGTCACAATTTGTCCATTTTCACTTAGGGGTGTTCTCAATTTTTACAGAAATTTTGATATTAATGGCTGTGTGCTGAGTTATTTAGAGGACACCAAATTTACACTGTTATACAAGCTGTACACTGGCTACTGTACATTGTATCAATGTAAGATCTGCAGTGTTGTCCCATGAAAAGATATAATAAAATATGTAGAAAATTGGGAGGGGTGTACTAACTTTTGTGATATACACTCTGTCTTAAAATCCATCAGTTAAATACAGGCAGTAAAATTCACCATAAAAAATAAATCTCAGATTTCTGTTAACATTGGGGCTCATGTTTCTAAATGTTGTATTTTTACAATGCAGTCAGCGCCACCTACTGCCCGAACATTATACCTACAGAAAAAACACTAAAAAGAAAATGTAGAGTTTGGTTACTAATGACAAACGATTGACTGTGATCCCTCGCGGGCAGGGTCCTCCCTCCTGTACCCGTCTGGGCCTTGTATTGTTTATGATAATTGTACTTGTCCGATGGTCAGCAACTCCTGCTTAGCTGCACTGTATGCAAGGAGTGCCTCGGCCCATCTCCTGTGTCTTAGGCCTTTTTCACACGTCAGTATCCTTTGCATGTTTCACACGTCCGTGAAAAATACAGACATTTTTCACGGACGTGTTAAAAACGCCTATGTCCCTCCGCGTCATCCGTGATAGCACATGGAGATAAACTCACCTGTCCCTGCTCCTGCTGTCCACAGTGCTGAACTCTTCGGCTCTGCTGTGTTTCCGGCCGCCGCTGACCCCCGCTGCAGCTACTTCCGGTTCGGCTGTGCAGTGCATAAATGCATATGCATGACCATAATTAGCTGGCCTGGAAGCAGCAGAGAGCAGCGGCTGAACACAGCATCGCTGGAGAAGGAGAGTATAAATAGCTTTTTATTTTCAATGTACGTGTTTTTCTGGTACGTGTTTCACGGATCACACCATAGTGTGGTCTGTGGGACATCAGTGATGCCAGATAAAAACGGACATATCTCCGTGCGAAAATCACGGACATGAGTGTACGCTGCACAGAAACACAGTTAGTGAAAAATTACTGATGTGTGTGCAGACCCATTGATTATAAATGGTCTCTGTACGTCTGTGATTCTGGTATAAAAACTGCAACATACGTACCAGAATCACTGACGTGTAAAAGAGGCCTTATACTGCAAATGCTGTGTATAAGCTCACCAGCAAAGCATGTTTGCACAGTTGTGTGTTCGGCCATTAACTGCATTGAGCCTCTTTCATCTAAGGCTAAGTTCACATTTCCGTTGTTTTGTATCAGTCACATGCGTCGCTTGACGCATGTGACTGATGCGCTGTTCAACGCTGTACAACGGATGACAAAGAACAGAATTCTTTGTCGGATTCCGTTGTGTGCGAAGGGCGGAGTTCGGGGGCAGAGCCGAGCGGGGGGCGGGGCCAGGCGCTGAGGATGTCAGTGGCAGTGCTGCGGTCTGCATGGCTGGGGACAGGTGAGTGTATGTGTGAGTGAGTGTGTGTATGTGCATGTATGTATGTATGTATGTG